>NC_085862.1:4547155-4562155 GCF_034702125.1 Engraulis encrasicolus
AGTAGTGTAGTATTGTGGTAGTGAAGCAACAGTACTGAAGTTTTTTCAACCAACAGTGAAACATTCCACAGGCGGAATGCTGCACATTATGAGTCAATTCTTATATGGCACACATGCGTACAGTTCCTTTGGCATGCAATTCTTATTATATCATATAATTGATTGATTGACATACACATTCCATGTGTGCAACATAAACATTAATCATGGAATGTGTACTGTGTGAGTGCTTACCTATATCTCATTCTATAAGTGGACAATTTCTTATAAGATTTTAGAAAACTTGAATGGGCAAGTAAGTATATATTTTAATGTATCTGATTTGCATAGGATGTGCCAGTACATCTCTGACATTGGGTTTCATGTTGGGCATGTTGCTAAAAGGAGGGCTGGAGTGTTGCCAGATTTGTCTGATCAAATCCCGCCCAAAAATGTTCTAAAAAAAACGCCAAAATGCGCTAAATTCCGCCCAATTTTCAAAAAATTGCATTGATTTCTTTGGGCACAACACTGCGGGAAAAAAAACACCAAATGGCCAAATTTTTTCGTTTTTACCCGCAGACAGACGGCTCATCCCAAGTAGCCGAATCGGGAGGGTAACGGCCCAACCTGGCAACACTGGAGTGCTCCTAGGCCATGCATTGCTCACGTCCCTGCACCCCCAGCTCTCCACGTTATAAAGTGCAAAGGACAAGAGCCTAAATGTCAAAAGTTGCTGTAGCCATTTATTGAGAAGGGCGGTGGGCAGCAGCATACATACGTATTGCCTATACCCACTGCCTGCTTCAGCAACATCTTGAGATCAGAGAAATCCAAGTCACATGGCATGGTACCGTATGTGGGCGCATTTTTCATTCTTGTGTTTGATATGGTTGCATGATGTATGTATTTCTCTCTGTTGTGAAATGGTCTCATTTGGCCTGCATGGAAAAGGACAACTAAGCTTAACCTAGCTAAACCGAATCAAAGTGTAATCCATCTCACACACAGATTGTCACATTTTGCTGATTGCTTTCAGCTTTTCTTACTCTCTGGCAATTAGGCGTAGTGCCTTGTTATGTACTTCAACAATCGAGAGTATATATGACTTCAACAATTCCAGCCCATCAACATTTTGCTTTATGACCAAGGACAGCACTCTTCAGATTTCCTCTTTGTTTATTCGCCCAGTGTGGGCGAATAAACAAAGAAGAAATCTGAAGAGTGCTGGCCTTCATTTCATTCATTCAATTAAGTTTTTTTGTGGGATTCAGCACCCAGTTAAGAACTGTTAAAATTAGCCTATTTAGGCGACAGTGTGAGCGCATCTTCTCCACTTTTTGACTTTATGACAAAGGCAAGGAGAGATGTAATTTAATTCCCTCAACAACTTTTTTTTTGTCAGGTTTGCAGTTTGCACCTATTATTGTAGGCTATGAAACAGATGCATTCTAATTCAACTCAGTACAAGAAGAAACCTGAAACAAAAAGCACAAGTTTGATTTTGGTTTCAGGGAAGGCCATTGATGTTTTAGCCTAACAGCCAATCCAATTACGCCACTCCTCTCTGTGGTGTTAAGAGCGCTGTATCGCTTGGCCATCTGGCAAAGCGGGCATTTCCCGGTGGGCCCCGCACCCTCGTGGGCCCCTATTTTCAGAAATGTTAAAGAAATATTTTTTTCCACATTTCTGAAAATAGGGGCCCACGAGGGTGCGGGGCCCACCGGTGAGTCGGTTCTGCGCCGCTAATTATGAGGAGGGGCCCCTTTAAGCCTGACGTGCCCGGGCCCTATTACCGTACTCCCCCATGAGGGGCCCCTTTAAGCCAAAAGTGCCCGGGCCCTATATCTCCCCCAGGCCAGCCCTGTGGTGTTAGAGCGCTGCATCGATTGGCTGGGATTGTTTATGGTTCAATCTGAGCCTCCGTATTTATTTTCCAGTTACAGAGACAGTAATGTATACGAGCAAACAATACTAAATTGATGGTGCTTACTGTAAAGGACATCTTCAGAAAGATTCACTGAATGTGGCAAAAAATAACGTCCGATATTAAATACAAGTGTTAAAGGTTGTAGATAATGTGTCAAGCCTGTGCTTGTCAGTGAATCTGAGGAAGACCGAGAGGTGGAAACGTCATCATGCTTGCCAATGAATGAATAAGAAGAAAAAATAACTTACAGAAGAAAAAAAACCAAAGGAGTGTGCGAAACTTTTTTTTCCACAAATATGTTTTTTTTGTTCAGCACCTGGGATTGTCCACAAGTAACTCTACAAGTGATATTAAAGGGGTATGCCACTATTTTGGGGCTTAATACAGTTAAAATCGTTGGCCAGGGTTTATATAGGTGGTAAAGTGTCTAATTTTTCACGTTAAGCGTTGTCTTGCTTTAAGACAAGTTAAAAGAGGGAATATGTCGCTAAGCTAGTGAAAGTCAATGAATCCGTGTAGCATTTGCCTTTAAATGTAGCCTTTAAAGCCACCTTTAAAGCCGCCCTTTATGACGTGAGATGAGGTCAGAGTCCATGAAATGCTTCCTTTTGGAAACTTTTGTTATGCTTGCTTTCTGCTTGCTTTCTTAGTCATAGTATGTCATATCAGCTATTACAGGAAATTGTAGCCTATTTGCCTGTGCTTTTCAAATGCATGAGCTATTGTAACTGATATGAGTTCTAGTTACAGTTTAACTTACTGAGTCGAACAAGCAGAGAAAAATGAAAAATTGAATGAGCGGCACAGCACTCCTCAGCTAGAGAGTGAAACGGATTTCTCTCTGCAGGTGGCTTGTTGCACCGGTAGCATCAGTACAAGTTTAGACAAGGCTGTGGCCCCATTTGTAGCTGGAGCTGTTTGATCGTTACAAATTGACTTTAAAATTACACTTTCTTATTCTTTACACTTATATTCAAATTGAAGTTTAACCCAGTAAGACACGACCAATAAGCTGTTACCATGGCAATGATCAAGTCGTGATTGCAATGGAATGGTAATGATCAAGTCGTAATAATGCCTTACTAAAGGCCCTGCTGTGTATTGTCATAGTGATGTAGTACTATGGTAGTGAAGTTTTTTTTATTTCAGTTTCATTATTACAGCACTCCACTGTTGGAACGACGTGCCTTATAAGGGGCTGTGTTGTTTTTTTTGGTATGCTGCTTACATAGGCTTACTAGGGCTGGGAATCGAATCCTGGATCGATTCGATTCTAATCCAGAAGTTCACAATCCGATTCGATTCACGATCCGATTCAATTCGATTCGATATCGATATTCTGTATTGCTGGGTTTTCACTTTACTTTTCACTTTGTCTAGAATTCCAAGACCGACTATATAAACCAAAATATCTCAGCATTTGATGCCCACACAAACATGACATACCTTGGTATGAAAGAAGCAAGCAGGGAACTTGGTATGAGAGAGAAAGGTGGGAAAAGACTGGCACTAAGCTTATTTACTTTAACAGGCCGTGAGTATTTGTGCATGTAGCCTACATGAATGTGAAAGAGAGCTACAGGATGTGGTTGAGAAAATAGCACCTATAATCATCTTCAAAAGATCGATCCACAGAGTTATCGATATCGCAATTTTCAATCGTGAATCGATATTGGATCGCAGATCCATCTTTCGAACCCAGCCCTAAGGCTTACATCACCACCAATAAAGATAATTCAACCTTACAAGCTGACAAGACAAAAGACAACGAGGCACATATGCGTAGGCAATATACCGTAATAGGAAATGACATCACAAACATACAGCCTATAAAAAGTACAGTGGTTCACAACTAAGTACAGCAGTAAGCTTATGTTCATTTGAGAATAAAGCAAAGAGAGGTAGAGCATGTTGAAGTGTGTGGTGGCTTGTGGGTAGGCAGTGGCACCCTCCCTTAAATCAGTATACCCACTTAAAATTGATTGATCCATTATTTAGAATTGCACCAATATATACAGTATACTCACTTCAAAAAATGCTCAAATATACAGTATACCCACCATATAAAAGTAGACTACACCACTAACTGTACCCTCTGCCTAGTTGTTTTTCAGTCCACGGTGCGTTGGATGTGGAGGCCCTCTTGCCTACAGCAATAGACCATGTTGAAGTGAGTGATGACTTGTGGGTAGGCACCCTCGCTAAATCATGATGTGTTTGTGACAGTGACATTTACTCTCACTGGTTTGTGATGTACTGCTGTACCCTCTTCCTAGTAGTGAAAGTGTGAATACATGGTGTGCTGGATGAGATGGGTCAAGAAGAGAGGATGTTTTTGGCTTTCTCAGAAATTCAGGTGCTCAAGTGGGAGACTAATTCTTATTTCTCATAGTCTTTTTGGAACTTTAAAATAACATGCTGCGTTTCTTCAAACACAAAATGTTTTAACTGAGAATTTCTTGTCACTTATTTTCTCCAATTGCCCTTTTTTACTGGTGTGTGCATGTGTTACACATGCGAGGGCAATAATCATTTAAATTGAATTATGTTAGTGTTGAGACTGTTTGGGGGAGTATTACTTCTAAAATGTAATTTTAATCACTTTCGCAACACTGCTTGTTTACTTGTTGCTGCTGGGAGTCCAGAGATATCCTGACCGTGCCATACATAAGCTCCAGTCAATATAGTTTTTCCTTCGGCATTATGTCAGGGCCGGGTGTTCTGGCAGGGCTCCCTTCAGTAAAGCTGCCAGCTGGGCAAATGAGAGGGGGTGGTGAAAGTCTTGGGTGTTTGTGGAGGAGAGATGTATATGGGTATATGTATTGTGCGGATGTATGAGGATGATTATGTGTATATGTAAATGGTATCTACATACAGTACTTGTATATGTGAATCTGACAAAAGCTGATTCTGGTGGAATTTACTTGTCTGCAGGGCCCTAAATTAACTTTTTTCATCACCAACCAAAATGTCTAGTAAATGTTAATCTTACTAGCCAAACACACACTCACTAATGGGTCAAAGTGGCTAGTAAGTTGGTCGTTTCAACCAGCCAAGCAGAATTTTCACCAGCATTTTGGACGGTTGGCTGGTGTTAATTTAGAGCCCTGCTTGTCTGATGTGAAAACAAATATCCCTATGCTTTGTACTAGGGCAGAGAACATGTATTGGCATTTCCCACCCACAGATTTCCCATGTGGCTCTGTTGGTGGGCAGGGCCAGCTGTGGACAAGCAGGAGGGGCATTCTACTGCAGGGGCATTCTACTGCAGGGGCTCCAAATGTCAGAGGTGGCCCAGGGGCAGGGCCCAGCCACCCCCACACTGGTGGAAACACTGAGCACGGCGCAGGCAGGCAGCGAGAAGAGGGTGGAGCGGAGGAGGCAACTGGGGAGAGGGCAGAGGGAAGAAGATGGAAGAGAGGCCGCAGAGAGAGGGAAGAGGGTGGAGGAGATAGAGACAGTGGACAGAGAAATGGATGGAGGAGAGATGGCAAATGGGAAGAGAGGGAAGAGGGTGGAGGAGAGGAGGCAACAGGAGAGAGAGGGCAGAGGGTGTAGTTAGGGTGGAGGAGAGGGGCAGGAGGGTCATTTAGTATGGCGGAGATGTGGAAACTGGGGACAGATCATGGGTGGGTGAGCGGTTAGGGCGTCAGACTTGCATCCCAGAGGTTGCCGGTTCGACTCCCGAACCGCCAGGTTGGTGGGGGGAGTAATCAACCAGTGCTCTCCCCCATCCTCCTCCATGACTGAGGTACCCTGAGCATGGTACCGTCCCACCGCACTGCTCCCCATGGGGCGCCACTGAGGGCTGCCCCCTTGCACGGGTGAGGCATAAATGCAATTTCGTTGTGTGCAGTGTGCAGTGTTCACTTGTGTGCTGTGGAGTGCTGTGTCACAATGACAATGGGAGTTGGAGTTTCCCAATGGGCTTTCACTTTCACTTTTCACAGATGGAAGAGGGTTAGTTGGTTAGGGTGGAGGAGAAAGGGAAGAGGGTTAGTTGGTTTGGGTGGAGGAGAAAGGGAAGAGGGTTAGTTGGTTTGGGTGGAGGAGAAAGGGAAGAGGGTTAGTTGGTTAGGGTGGAGGAGAAAGGGAAGAGGGTTAGTTGGTTTGGAGGAGAAAGGGGAGAGGGTCAGTTAGTGTGGAGAGGTGGAAACAGGGTAGAGAGGGAAGAGGGTTAGTTTGGGGGATCAGGAGTAGGATAAACTAGGTGCTGAAGTGACATTGGTAGACTTGTTGCTCAAGTCACAAAGGTGGTAATGAGCGATGATGCGGTTTGGCGAAAGCCACGGCAGCCAAATGGAATGCTGAAATGCTTGCATTCTGTTTTTAAGTCATGCTCTGTAGCAGGGCTGTAGTACTCAAGTCTGGACTTGGTCCTGAAGTCACACTGGTAGACTTGGTCCTGATGTCACACTGGTAGACTTGGTCCTGATGTCACACTGGTAGACTTGGTCCTGATGTCACACTGGTAGACTTGGTCCTGATGTCACACTGGTAGACTTGGTCCTGAAGTCACAGTGATAGACTTGGTCCTGAAGTCACAGTGATAGACTTGGTCCTGAAGTCACAGTGATAGACTTGGTCCTGAAGTCACAGTGGTAGAGGTGGTAGAGGAGCCGTTCAGCAACCCAAAGGTTGCAGGTTGGAGCCCCGCTCAACCTGACTCCATCGTTGTGTCCTTGAGCAAGATACTTAACCCCAAGTTGCTCCTGGTGGCAGGTGGTACCCTGCGTGGCAGCCACGACCACTGGTGTGTGATTGTGATTGTGAGTGTGAATGGGTGAATGTGAGGCAATGTAAAGCGCTTTGAGTGCTCGAAGAAGTGGAAAGGCACTATATAACTGCAGTCCATTTACTGTAGACTTGGTGCTGAAGTCACAGTGACTGACTTGGTAAGGTCCGGCCACTTGGATTAACCATGACGTAAAGAGGGATGTTGAAAAATGAGAAGTGGGGAAACCTGTAACTTACATCCCCCACAATTTACATAAATGGATTTTTTTTGTTTTGTTTTTTATGAAAATGTTGCAACTTGAACATGTTTTGTTTTGAGGAGTCATAGTCATGAGTTTTCATTCCTTTTTTTAAATGTGGTGGTGTAAACTAGCAGTTTGTTTTTTTCAATAGCACTCCCCACAGATGTTGCAATCATTCAGCAATTCCGTGCTGTTCTTTTGAAATATTACGGCATTCATTTGCCAAAATGTCACCGTGAATAATGACTTTTAGTGCTGGCTGTTTTCTTCTGTAGAGTTTTGTTTTTCTTATCATATTGGAGCATGCTCAGTTTAGCGCACAGGGCAGTGTGTTGCACTATTTGTAGAGACGACAACAGGAAGTTTTTGAAAAGACAAAGACAGTTGTTGGACTGGCGCCATGTTTAGCTTCAGAACACCATTCAGTCTATTACATGCCTTTGGGGGTGGCAAGGAAAACCAAGGCACCTCTTTGTCCTCCGATAGTAAAAAACAAATGTTAACATTTCTTGAGCTAGTTCATATTAGTTAAAAGAAAGCTTCATAAGAAGACAAGTTGCCTTGGATGTCTTTCATGATGACTTTGATTTTACCCGATAAGACACAGCGTTAATAAATTGGCTGTCACCAGAATGGCAATGACCACGTTGTAATGCATTATTCAAGGCCCTGTGTTATGTCATAGCATTTTAGTACTATGGTAGTTTTCAATGACTATTGCAGCATGCCACAGGAGGTGCGGCGTGCGCTACCCCAAAGAGCACCTTTGCCCGATTACAGTAACACAACAGCCCTCTGACCGACTTTCTTTCCATCGCTTAGTTGGCAAGGAAGAGCATGAAACACTGCTCTGCTCTTTGGGTAGAGGTCAATGAGTTTACTTACAGAGTTGTTCAACACCGAGTCATTGCCCAGCCTCAGGCATGATCAACTCTGAAGGTTGCCACAACTTGCCAGTGTGAAATTCTTATTACTTTCCTTGCAATACCACTTATATGAAAATGTTTATGAGTTGATTTCCTGTGTGGGAAAAAAGGCAAATAAGATTTGTTTGTTACTGACAAATACATTTCTCCAGCCAGAGTCTGAGAGAGAGACAGGCCTGTACTCTGTTTAAGATTTCTCTCGTGCAAGGCTGGATTAAGATGGCCTGGGGCCCCTAGACTACAGGTTGCTGTGGGGCCCTCACTACGCTAATATATTGAGACAAATTTACATTGAGAGTGTCATAATTACGAGCTAGGTATTAAGGATAACATGTCTAATAACTTGACTGAACACAACAGATAGTTTTTCCAACATTTTCACCTTGTCACAATTCTGCCATTTTTCACTCTTGGACGATCAGGGGCCCCCTGTCAGGTGGGGGCCCCTAGGCTGCAGCCAGGGCTGGACTGGGATGAAAAACCAGGCCGGGCAATTTCGGCCAAGACCGGTCGGCCCGGCATTACGATAGACAATGAAGCCTGTGACAACATTTTTAGTCATCTATTATGAGCCATTTTGACCACAAGAGCCAAAATGAATATTTAAATCTGACTCGGAGAGGTTTGCTATAGCGGCATGAGGATTGCTAGCGCTACATTTAGGGGAGGACCAGGCCAAAATCATCAGCAGTCCACCAGGCAAATGCCCTGCATGCCATATGGCCAATCCAGTACTGGCTGCAGCCATATCTAGCCTGTGCATTAATCCGGCCCTGCTCTCGTGGGAACCACATAAGGCCTTATCTCTCTCCAAACCTAATAAGAGACAAAGGCAGGGTTGTCTAGTGCAGTGGTTCCCAATCTATGGGTCGGGACCCAACTTATGGGTCGCCAAAGATCCACAGAGTGTCTCGGAGCCCTCTTGATTTTAAGGGGTTTCATTTTAAATAGGCTAGCCCATGTTGAATAAATGACAAAGCATTTAACTAATATATGCATAGACGCAACAAAATGTAAGTGCTACATTAAACATTTATTCTATATTTGACCAAAGACGAATAGAGGAATAAAATAACTAAAATGAATTTTCGCAGGAAACAGAGGGCATCTTGTGACTCCCTCTCGTGCGGGCGCTCGCATGGTTGGGTCACCAAAGCTTACAATAGTAAATACATGGGTCCCTGAAGAAAAAGGTTGGGAACCACTGGTCTAGTGTAGCCCGCCGTTATTTGCATCACATGGCTCTTGTTGGACGCGTGCTCTCTGGACCTCAACTCACTGTGTGTCTGTAATGGGAACCGTCCTGGAAAGCAGAAAGAGAGGCAGTGCCCTCTTGCCTCCAGCGGTAGAGCATGTCAGAATTAAGTGATGGCTTGTGGGTAGGCACCCTCACTTAATCATGATGTGTTTGTGACAGAGGTAGGGTTGTCTAGCTAGCTAGTGTAGCGCCGTCGTTATTTGCATCACATGGCTCTTGTTGGACGCGTGCTCTGCGGACCTCACTCACTGTGTGTCTGTAATGGGGACCGTCCTGGAAAGCAGAAAGAGAGGCAGTGTTGTATCTATCACTATGCTGTGTGATATCTGTTGCGTATGGAAGTTACTGTCGAAAAGATTTTCTGATATATTTATGTTATATACGCTTACGTATGGTGTGAAATGTTGATGTTTTGGCAAAGGGATATGGAGCATTTATGTAATTTTTTATGCAGCATTATGAACAAGACGATTTAAATGGTATCGCACAATGACATCAGTGGCTACGCAGCATTATGAACAAGACGTTTCAAATGTGCACATTTCGAATTCAATGCACACACACATACATTAAGATTGCCCTTAAATGGGAAGTTTGGTGAATATAACAACTGGTATCAGCCACGTCTGAATTTGAGTGGGAATCTGGGAAGCATTTGGACTTACATGAAACATGTACTCTGACCACATTAGTGTCTTCAGGAATTCCCTTGTCATCACACATACAAACTACTGGAGTGTGAATTCAACACTTAGAGTTGATTTAACATCTTTCAGGGTGTATTTGACCCCAGACTACTCTCTAAGAGTTAAATTAACCCCTTAAGACACGGCATTATAAATTAGCTGTTACCTGAATGGCAATGACCAAGTCGTAATATTTTACTAAATGCCCCATGCACTGTCATAGTAGTGTAGTACTACAGTAGTTAACTTTCAATGTCTATTACAGCGTGCCACAGGAGGTACGGCGTGCATTAAGGGCCTACCGCTGTGTGTTTTTTGAAGTACCGGTACTTTTTGGGGCTTTCCAAGCCTCTATTGTTTTTTTTCGAGACTGGATAGGGCAGGAGAGACAGGAAGCGAGTTGGATGAGAGAGACGGGGAAGGGCCGGCAAAGGACCCGGGTCGGCTGCCTAGCAGACGAGTGCCCTACCGTTACACTGCATGTTTTAATACTGTGTACTGCCTAGGCACTCCCATCTTTCCTGGGTTAAACAAGAGAGTGTTAGGACTTGGCTCAAAATCTAAACATAGACACCCCCTCCCCACCCAAACATACTGTACACACACACACACACACACGCATACACACGTAGGCATGCAAGCCCCCACGCACACGCTTGCCACGATGAGGGCATTTGAACATGTACACACACACACATGCATGTCCGCACGCACCCCCCCCCCAACACACACACACACACACACACACACACACACACACACACACACACACACACACACACACACACACACACACACACACACACACACACACACACACACACACACACACACACACACTCTCTTGTACTGTAGATACCAGTCTTACGAAATGTGCTCATTTTCACGTAACGCTATTCAGTGGGCTTGTTCCCTCTGATGAATATCGTCCTCCTCACGTCACGGCCAGAAGGCATTCTTCAGTTCAGTTCCGACTGAAGTAAGTTACAGCTGGTTGCTGCCTCAGAGTCTTTTGGAAACCTTATCAGCTCCCAGATGCCAAACTCTTGAGCAATCACTGAGGCTTAGGGGGTCAGTCAGGATGATGCCGTTTTCCTGCGTTTCCCTGTGCACGTAGGCTAGCCTCTTCCAGGAATATAGACACACACACACACACACACACACACACACACACACACACACACACACACACACACATACACACACACACACACACACACACACACACACACACACTGTCACACACGCACACACACACACACACACACACATACACACACACACACACACACACACACACACACACACACACACACACACACACACACACACACACACACACACTGTCACACACACACACACACACACACACACTCTCTCTCTCTCTCTCACACACTCTCTCTCTCTCTCTCTCTCTCTCTCTCTCTCTCTCTCTCTCTCTCTCTCTCTCTCTCTCTCTCTCTCTCTCACACACACAGACACTGTCACACACACACACATCCCTGTGGCTTTTGTCTCTGCTTTCTGTGTTTGTCATCAACCCGTGGGCGCCGTGTGATAAGCCATCTGCCTCTGGGCTCCCAGACAACACTGAAACCGTGTCGTGTTGTTATCATTGTCCTCCAGAGCTATGACGAGTAGCCTGCCCTACTGTACTGCTCAGATGAGTACGTGGAGATTATTTGAGTTTCAATCGGTGACATCACAAAAGGGGTGACTGGACCAGTGGTGTAGTCTACGTAGGATGCAGGTATACACAGTATTCACTTCAAAATTTCAGGGATTTCAGTATACCCACTTAAAATTGATTGATCCATTATTTAGAATAACAGTATGCCCACCTCAAAAATGCTCAAATATACAGTATACCCACCACAAAAAAGTAGACTACACCACTGTCCTGGAATTAGGTCACTCACAGGCAGACTCACTGCTGCCGGCTGTAGAAAAGGTACCGTACTGTATCTCACCAGTTAGTTTTGTATAGTACAGTACAGTGTGAGAGACGGGGGAGAGAAAGAAAGAGAATGAAGAGATAGTGAAAATGAAAGGAGAGAGAGAGGGGGGGGGGGGGGATAGAGAGAGAGAGAGAGACAGACAGACAGACAGGCAGGCAGGAAGGCGGACGGACGGACGGGCAGACAGACAGACAGTTGGACAGGCAGTTAGGATGACAGAGAGACAGGCAGACAGACAGACGGCTAGACAGACAAGCAAAGTTTTGATCTCTCCTATACTGCCCCACAAAGGCAAAGTACAGTAACTACATATTTTGTCAAAAAAGAGTTTAGACTGAAAATGGTCTTCATGACACCTCCTTCATCTTGTGGGAAAGTCTTATGGTCCAAATGTGTCTGGTATTTGAGATACTGCTCTGTCAAATTTGCAGTAACTTCAATATCCAACCTAATACCAAGGCTTTGAAGGTTTTTTCAAGTTCAAGTATTTTTCTCGGTTTCAATGTTGGCATACAGTAGTTACTGTACTTTGTCTTTGTAGGGCAGTGTAATAGTAGCCTGGTCCAGACCATCCCATAATACTACCATTTGCATTTCGTATTCATGGTCTGGACTTTATTTGATCTGACGCGATTGCAGGAAGCAGGAAGGACATTTTCGGAAAAATCAGGATTTAACTTGTAAGTTGTTGAACAAACATGTCTGACGTCTATCTATAGCGATGTAGGAGCGTGTAACAGACATGTCTGACAGAACATCCTACCGTAGGATAAAATTACAATGTAGGACCCTTTATCAGAACACAGGTGAAAATCCTACCGGTCAACATCGCTCCACAGAAGACAGGTACCAGACGTGGTGCGGAGCCAAGTGTCTTGGCGGAAGAACGTAGGATGGCGCACGAGGCTAAGTATAATAGGCCTACAGCTTGAAACTGGACTTGCCGGTCATAGAGCAATAGGGACTGAGTATGCTCCTCTGAACTTGCTCAGTGCAGCATTTTCCCATGGAGGGCAGTATAGAGAACTGAAATGTTGCCTTTTACTCGGTCACAATATTATTTAACCCATTGAGGTCTAAGTGCCCTTGAGAGGGCAATTTGACATGTCTCCAAAAACAAATCTGTAACTCTGTGAGTTTTTGTCATTGAAACACATAAGTTACACCATTAGAAACCTCAGACCTCAAATATATATATATTAAATAAATTATATAGCTGGCCCAATTTAAAGAAAGTGAAAAGAAATCTTCGCATATTCTGTACTCTCTGCCTGTAGCAGCCACACCTATAGCTATTCACATGTAAAGTACCGGTGCTTGAGTGGCTATTCAGAGGTGACAACACGCCCCTTTCAGGTAGGGTAAACACAGCAGACGTAGAGTGACAGGGGGGTTGGGGCTATCAGAGCACATGGGGATTGACAGGGGGGTGTGGGCCATTAGAGGTTTTTCACACCTATCTCATTAGTATTCAAATGAGACAGGCAGTGGCAGTGACATAGTCATTCTTTTTTGCATTTTGTATGAAAACAACAAAACATTTCTAAATGCCCTTTTCACTTTTATGCTGCCAACACATTTGTTTACAAGATTCAAACTTCAAAAGTCTTGGCTAGATACAGTGCCCTCCATAATTATTGGCACCCCTGGTTGAGATGTGTTAAAAGCCTTAAAATAAATTCAGTGTTTATTGCAGAAGAATACTGTCACGCTGAAAATTTTAGGAAAATGTAGCCTTCAACTCAAATGAATTGTAGGAAAATAAAAAAAATCCCTGACTAAAAAATAATTATTTTTCATCAAATCACCTGTTCCACAATTATTGGCACCCTTAACAATTCCCAGGAAATAAATATAATTGAAGCATTTCTGTCATTTCTACAGTAGTTTACAAAGTTTACCAGAGTATGTAGGAACATTTAATTAGTAATTCATCACTTCCTGTTTCCCTGGGGTATAAATATGACGTGACACCGAGGCCATTTCTCTTATCCACTCTTAAACATGGGAAAGACAAAGGAACACAGCATACAAGTGAGGCAGATGTGCGTCGACCTTCACAGGTCAGGCAGAGGCTACAAGAAGATTGCCACTCAACTGCAGCTGCCCATATCTACTGTGAGAGGAATAATTAATAAGTTCAAAACAACTGGAACAGTGGTAAACAAGCCTGGACGAGGACCCAAGTTTATTTTGCCACCACGCACAGTGAGGAGGATGGTAAGAGAAATCAAAATATCTCCAAAGCTCACTGTTACAGAATTACAACAAATGGTAGCATCCTGGGGTCACAAAGTCTCCAAATCAACCATCAGGCGCTGTCTACACGCCAACAAGCTGTTTGGGAGGCATGCACGGAGAAAACCTTTCCTCACCCACAATCATAAACGCAAACGTCTGGAGTTCGCCCAGCGGTATTGGGGCTTCAACTGGGACCGTGTGCTTTGGTCAGATGAGACCAAGATTGAGCTTTTTGGCAAAAAAACACTCTAAGTGGGTCTGGCGTGCCACGAAAGATGCGCATGCTGAAAAGCACCTCATACCCACTGTGAAGTATGGGGGTGGGTCAGTGATGCTGTGGGGCTGTTTCGCTTCCAAAGGCCCTGGGAAGCTTGTTAGGGTGCATGGCATCATGAATGCTTTGAAATACCAGGACATTTTAAATCAAAATCTGTTGCCCTCTGCCAAAAAGCTGAAGATGGGTCGTCACTGGGTCTTTCAGCAAGACAATGACCCTAAATTTATGGCCAAATCTACACAGAAATGGTTAACCAGACACAAAATCAAGCTCCTCCCATGGCCATCTCAGTCCCCAGACCTCAACCCCATTGAGAACCTGTGGGGTGAGCTGAAGAGGAGAGTACAGAGGAGAGGACCCAGGTCTCTGGATGATTTAGAGAGATTCTGCAAAGAGGAATGGCTGAAGATCCCTCTTTATGTCTTTTCCCATCTTGTGAAACATTATAGGAGAAGATTAGGTGCTGTTTTGTTGGCAAAAGGGGGTTGTACAAAATATTAACAACAGGGGTGCTAATAATTGTGACACACATTATTTGATGTCAAATAATTATTTCTTTATGTGGGATTTTTTCCCCACTGAATAAATGCACTTGTATTGAAGGTTGGATTTTTCTCTTTTTTTCCATTAAGGTCCTATATTATTTAGAGAAAAATAATAATAATTGGAAGCTAAAAAACACATCTCAACCAGGGGTGCCAATAATAATGGAGGGCACTGTATATTTATTGTGTGTTTTCTTGAACTTTTTGAAGACGTCTGAAAC
>NC_085862.1:4565012-4567512 GCF_034702125.1 Engraulis encrasicolus
GCAAGATACTTAACCCCAAGTTGCTCCTGGTGGCAGGTGGTACCCTGCGTGGCAGCCACGGCCACTGGTGTGTGATTGTGATTGTGAGTGTGAATGGGTGAATGTGAGGCAATGTAAAGCGCTTTGAGTGCTCGAAGAAGTAGAAAGGCACTATATAACTGTAGTCCATTTACTGTAGACTTGGTGCTGAAGTCACAGTGACTGACTTGGTAAGGTCCGGCCACTTGGATTAACCATGACGTAAAGAGGGATGTTGAAAAATGAGAAGTGGGGAAAACTGTAACTTAAATCCCCCACAATTTACGTAAATGGATTTTTTTTGGTTTGTTTTTTTATGAAAATGTTGCAACTTGTACATGTTTTGTTTTGAGGAGTCATAGTCATGAGTTTTCATTCCTTTTTTTAAATGTGGTGGTGTAAACTAGCAGTTTGTTTTTTTCAATAGCACTCCCCACAGATGTTGCAATCATTCAGCAATTCCGTGCTGTTCTTTTGAAATATTACGGCATTCATTTGCCAAAATGTCACCGTGAATAATGACTTTTAGTGCTGGCTGTTTTCTTCTGTAGAGTTTTGTTTTTCTTATCATATTGGAGCATGCTCAGTTTAGCGCACAGGGCAGTGTGTTGCACTATTTGTAGAGACGACAACAGGAAGTTTTTGAAAAGACAAAGACAGTTGTTGGACTGGCGCCATGATTAGCTTCAGAACACCATTCAGTCTATTCCATGCCTTTGGGGGTGGCAAGGAAAACCAAGGCACCTCTTTGTCTTCCGATAGTTAAAAAAAAAAGTTTAACATTTCTTGAGCTAGTTCATATTAGTTAAAAGAAAGCTTCATAAGAAGACAAGTTGCCTTGGATGTCTTTCATGATGACTTTGATTTTACCCGTTAAGACACAGCGTTAATAAATTTGCTGTCACCAGAATGGCAATGGCCAAGTTGTAATGCATTACTCAAGGCCCTGTGTTATGTCATAGCATTTTAGTACTATGGTAGTTTTCAATGACTATTGCAGCATGCCACAGGAGGTACGGCGTGCGCTACCCCAAAGAGCACCTTTGCCCGACTACAGTAACACAACAGCCCTCTGACCGACTTTCTTTCCATCGCTTAGTTGGCAAGGAAGAGCATGAAACACTGCTCTGCTCTTTGGGTAGAGGTCAATGAGTTTACTTACGGAGTTGTAACACAGAGTCATTGCCCAGCCTCAGGCATGATCAACTCTGAAGGTTGCCACAACTTGCCAGTGTGAAATTCTTATTACTTTCCTTGCAATACCACTTATACGAAAATGTTTATGAGTTGATTTCCTGTGTGGGAAAAAAAGACAAATAAGATTTGTTTGTTACTGACAAATACATTTCTCCAGCCAGAGTCTGAGAGAGAGACAGGCCTGTACTCTGTTGAAGATTTCTCTCGTGCAAGGCTGGATTAAGATGGCCTGGGGCCCCTAGGCTACAGGTTGCTGTGGGGCCCTCACTACGCTAATATATTGAGACAAATTTACATTGAGAGTGTCATAATTACGAGCTAGGTATTAAGGATAACATGTCTAATAACTTATCTGAACACAACAGATAGTTTTTCCAACATTTTCACCTTGTCACAATTCTGCCATTTTTCACTATTGGACGATCAGGGGCCCCCTGTCAGGTGGGGGCCCCTAGGCTGCAGCCATATCTAGCCTGTGCATTAATCCGGCCCTGCTCTCGTGGGAACCACATAAGGCCTTATCTCTCTCCAAACCTAATAAGAGACAAAGGCAGGGTTGTCTAGTGCAGTGGTTCCCAACCTATGGGTCGGGACCCAACTTATGGGTCGCCAAAGATCCACAGAGGGTCTCGGAGCCCTCTTGATTTTAAGGGGTTTCATTTTAAATAGGCTAGCCCATGTTGAATAAATGACAAAGCATTTAACTAATATATGCATAGACGCAACAAAATGTAAGTGCTACATTAAACATTTATTCTATATTTGACCAAAGATGAATAGAGGAATAAAATAACTAAAATGAATTTTCGCAGGAAACAGAGGGCATCTTGTGACTCCCTCTCGTGCGGGCGCTCGCATGGTTGGGTCACCAAAGCTTACAATAGTAAATACATGGGTCCCTGAAGAAAAAGGTTGGGAACCACTGGTTTAGCATAGCACCGCCGTTATTTGCATCACATGGCTCTTGTTGGACGCGTGCTCTCTGGACCTCAACTCACTGTGTGTCTGTAATGGGAACCGTCCTGGAAAGCAGAAAGAGAGGCAGTGCCCTCTTGCCTCCAGCGGTAGAGCATGTCCGAATTAAGTGATGGCTTGTGGGTAGGCACCCTCACTTAATCATGATGTGTTTGTGACAGAGGTAGGGTTGTCTAGCTAGCTAGTGTAGCGCCGTCGTTATTTGCATCACATGGCTCTTGTTGGACGCGTGCTCTGCGGACCTCACTCACTGTGTGTCTGTAATGGGGACCGTCCTGGAAAGCAGAAAGAGAGGCAGTGTTGTATCTAT
>NC_085862.1:4575012-4577512 GCF_034702125.1 Engraulis encrasicolus
ACACGTGCACTGCACACACACACACACACACACACACACACACACACACACACACACACACACACACACACACACACACACACACACACACACACACACACACACACACACACACACACACACACACACACACACACACTTCTGCAAAGGGATTCTCAAGTCAAGTCCCTGTGACTTCATTTGTTGCAGCAGATAATGAACATGGTCCATTTAATCCAGCGTAGATTAGTCCATTTCCCAAAGGGATGGCAGAGCCTTGTAAATATTTACTAAACACATGATGATTGAGTTCATTAGTCTTGTAAATATTTACTAAACACATGATGATTGAGTTCATTACCACAATTATGCGGCTGTTGTTACGGTAATGGGGAGAGGCAAATGAGGTTATCATCACAACTTAGTATCGCCACTATTCAGCAAACCTTTTAGTCAAACGCTACAAGTGGATTTCATGATCATGCTGTGCCTGCTGTGTGTGCTTTTTTTTGTTTGCAACTGAGTCATTTCACATGAAATGGGGCCCCAAGTGACGCATGGGGCCCCAAATGACTTTTTGTGCCTTGTCAACAGCAAGGTAGAGCCTTCTGCTGTTGCAGAGATAATCCCTGCGTCTCACAGTATATCACACACTTATGTCAATGCACTGACGGTTAGTGCATTGTGCACTCTTCTCTAATGATACTCTATAACTACCTTATTACAGCTCATTTCAACCTTTAAGTAACTGCAGTAAGTTAGCTCAAAGATGAAAGACCACACTTTCAGAAGATTATAATATATTGTCGCCTTACTTTACCTTGGCACAAAATGATCAGAGTGCTACATTTGCACACACACCAAATGTAGCAAACACACAAAGGCACACACACACACACACACACACACACACACACACACACACACACACACACACACACACACACACACACACACACACACACACACACACACACACACACACACACACACACACACACACAGTCAGAGTGGGTGAGTGAGGGCCACACCAGCTGACTAGTGTATAGATCTCCATCCTGCATCAGCACCCAGGGGGAGTGGGCGACCAGACCACCCAGGAGGAGCTGACCTGTGTGGGGAGGAGGAGGGAGCAGGCAGGGAGGGAGGAGGGAGGAGGAGGGGGGGAGGGAGGAGGGAGGAGCAGGGGGGGAGGGAGGAGGGAGGAGCAGGGGGGAGGGAGGAGGGAGCAGGCAGGGAGGGAGGAGGGGAGGAGCAGGCAGGGAGGGAGGGAGGGATGAGGAGGAGGGGGAAGGCGGGGAGGTAGGGAGGAGTAGGGGGGGAGGGAGGGAGGGAGGGGATGAGGAGGAGGGGGAAGGTGGGGAGGGAGGGAGGAGCAGGGGACAGGCGGAGATGGTGGTTGTTGTGGCTACCAGCATACCCTATACAGCCTACCAGCATACTGTATACCCATATGCCCAGTATACCCTAGCCAGGCTCTGGGGCGGATTAGCTCACATGCTAAATATGGGTGCTGTCTAGGGGCCCCCACCTGCCAGGGGTTCCCTGATCGTCCAACAGTGAAAAAATTCTGAATTGATACGAAATATGGAAAAATCATCTGTCGTGTTCAGTACAGTTAGCAGACATGTTATCCTTCATTCCTATCTCATAATTATGACACTGTCTAATGTAAATTTGTCACGAAATTTGCCTTCTGGGGGGACCCACAGCAGCCTGCAGCCTAGGGGGCCCCAGGCTATTTTAACCCATTGATGCCTGATGTTGCGTTGCGCAACATTGACCCTAGCGCCTGGAGCTGCATTACGCAACATTCAGGCTCATAAGATTTGAGACAACCTTAGTAAAAAATCTCTGTTTGTTTGAGATGAATGAACACATTCTAATGAAAGATGAGGGTCTTAGCGTTTAAATTCAACTTAATGCATATTTGTATGTGCTTCAGAGGTAGAGATATTTAGGTTTTTATAGGCTGAGGGCAACTTTTCTTAAAAAGGTCTCAGGCATTCAGCACCCTTTTTTGCAGGTGCCTTAGATGTCAATGGGTTAATCTGCTCCTTGCCCTAGCAGGCCCTATGGCATGTGGCAGGCGGCTGGACCACCAGGGGTGCAGTGGGCGTGGTACGCAGGGGTACACAGTCCACCCACTTCTCCTGAAGTGAGATTTAAAAAGAATCTTGTGCCCATGTTTGAATACAAAAATGAATGATCACATAGCAGTATTGCAGGTGATTGACCAAACAGATGAAAACGGAGAAGCAATGACGGTAGATTAAGGACAGTTGGGGGGTTTGAAATGATAAGATACCTAATTATTTGATGACGTAAAAATCGCGTACCCCCACTTTAAACCACTTTAAAAACTCCCTACTTAACCACTGTGCACCATCAGATCTGCTGTCAAACCAAGTAGCAGAGACGGCCATCACATCAGCAGCAGTGAGTGCCTCCATTTATGGTTTTTATAGCGTGATCAATTCAAATATGCGGCCGTAACCAGCTCCTCATTTAGTGACGTTAC
>NC_085862.1:4582512-4607512 GCF_034702125.1 Engraulis encrasicolus
CGGGCAGGGTGCCTTTTTTTGCGGTTAAATGGAAGATGTTGCAAACAGCTTTCCCAACTGCAGGCCGATTGTTTGTCGTTTACTTACTGTAATAACTAAATTACTATTTACACATGATTATCTTTTGTGTATAATGTGTAATGACAATGTGTGACTGATTAGATTCCCAATTGATAAAGGTCAAGTCAAGTCAAGTCAAGTCAAGTCAAGTTTATTGTCAATTTCTTTACATGCACTGGTCATACAAAGAATTTGAAATTGCGTTTCTTGCTCTCCCATGCAGACATAGACTAATCTAGGTAAGGACATAGACAGTATAGACATAGACAGTACTCATACATGGACATAGACAGTATGGACATAGACATTGCTCATACAGACATTTAAAGTGCAAGACTGGACAACAGAAGACTTGTAGAGAACATACATTAAGAGGAGGTATTTTGTTGTGCTTTTTCTAAAAGTCCTTTATAGCGTTCTGACATAGTAATAGTAGCATTTGAAGAAAATAAATAATTAAAAAAGGTTTATTAAATACACCAGCAGCAGTATGTGTGTGTGTGTGTGTGTTTGTATGTGTTTTGTGTGCGTGTGTGTGTGTGTGTGTGTGTGTGTGTGTGTGTGTGTGTGTGTGTGTGTGTGTGTGTGTGTGTGTGTGTGTGTGTGTGTGTGTTGTGTGTGTGTGTGTTTAGTGCAGGTAGAAAGTGCGGTGTGCGTCTGTGTGTGTGTACCTGTGTATGTGTGTGTGTGTGTGTGTGTATGTGTGTGAGTATGAGTTGTGTGTCAGTGTGTGTATGTTTGGGTTTAGTGCAGAAAGTGCAGTGTGCTTGTGTGTGTGTGTGTGTGTGTGTGGTGTGTGTGTGTGTGTGTGTGTGTGTGTGTGTGTGTGTGTGTGTGTGTGTGTGTGTGTGTGTGTGTGTGTGTGTGTGTGTGCATGTGTATGTTTTGAGTTAGTGCAGGTTGAAAGTTCAGTCACAGATGTAGTAGTGCAGGTGGAATGTTCAGTCGCAGATATGGTGGTGGGGATGAGGGGAGGGAGCGTTGTCAGTGGCCTGGCTGGCTAGAGGCTGACAGTGAAGGGAGAGTGGGTTGAGTGTTCAGTATCTTGATTGCTTGATGCATCGTGCTGCTTGCAAGCCTGGTGGTACGGGAACGGAGGCGCCTGTACCTCTTTCCAGAGGGCAGGAGGCTGAACAGTTTGTGTGCAGGGTGGCTTGTGTCTTTGATGATCATCAGTGCTTTCCGGGTGAGGCGTGCGGTGTAAATGTCCTGCAGGGAGGGGAGTGGTACTCCAATGATCTTCTTCGCTGTGTTCACAACACGCTGGAGTGTCTTCCTGTTTTTCTCCGTGCAGCTTCCTCCCCACACTGTGATGCAGCTGGACACGACGCTCTCTATGGTTCCTCTGTAGAATGTTGTCATGATGGAGGGTGTAGCACTTGCCTTCTTTAGTTTGCGCAAGAAGTAGAGACGCTGATGGGCCTTCTTCGCCAGTGATGTAGTGTTGGTGGTCCAAGAGAAGGTCATGTTATAGTTAATATATTTATGACCATTTATTTCACGTTGGTGTAACTCCACGAACAGTTACTTACAGTAAAATGCTGGATTGCCTCACGAGGCGTGATTGCCTCAATACTTGATTGCCCTTATAGTAACAGTCCCAACAGTATGAACTGTATAAAACTGCCGTTGGAGGAGTGAGTGTGTGAGTAACAAGTGCAATCGCACCGCATGGTGGTGTGGTGTTGTGTGGTGTGGTGTGGTGTGGTGTGGTGTGGTGTGGTGGGTGGGTGGGTGGGTGAGGCCTTACTGTGAAATTCTGCTGAAAGGTTTTGGCTCATGCTGCCCTGTAGCTAGGGAGTGGCGTCACACTCCCTCATACTCACCAAGTGAACTCAATAACGCAATCACCCCCAAATGTCAACCTTATATATACACACATAGATAGATAGATAGATAGGTAGATAGATAGATAGATAGATAGATAGATAGATAGATAGATAGATAGATAGATAGATAGATAGATAGATAGATAGATAGATAGATAGATAGATAGATAGATAGATAGATAGATAGATAGATATACAGATAGATAGATATACAGATAGATAGATATACAGATAGATAGATATACAGATAGATACAGGTACATAGATAGGCAGACAGACAGACAGACAGACAGACAGAGGTGTAGATAATGGTTGATTGAGAATGACGAGTTGTGGTATAATGTAATAGGGTTGTCTACAGTAAAGCAATGTGTTATGTTAATGTGATGTCGTGTTATTTGTCCTTGTTTAGGTGATGGCGACGCGGTGGCATTAGTGGTGCGTGTGTGTGAGTGGGTGGGCGCGTTGAGTGGGCCACAGCAGAAGCCGTACACACCACCACCAGTGGGTGGGCCTATTGAGTGGGCAGCAGCAGCAGCAGGAGAAGGCGTATATACACACCACCACCAGCAGTGATGATGATGATGATGATTAGCCCTGCCCTGGTGGCCTGATGCCTTCCCTCTCCCCCGCCCCTCCGGTCATGGACGCGGAGAACCGGATGCACACCCCTGCAGCACACCCTCAGCTGGACATGGGCATGTACGGCATGGCCACCCCCACGCTCGGGGTAAGACTTCCACTGTTTCCCCATAGACCAGGGCTATTCAGGGCTAGACCAGGGCTATTGTGTGTGGAACATAATTTGCATTAACCAACACTTCAGGTTTTGGATATAGCATGGGCATGTACGGCCTGGCCACCCCCACGCTTGGGGTAAGACTTCCAGTGTTTCCCCATAGATGAGTATGTCTAGGTCAGTGGTTCTCAAACTTTTCCCATCATTCCCCCCTTCAGAGGGTCTGAATGCTTCCCAAACCCAAAATTAGATGTCACACGCCCCCCCTGAGATGCCTCCACGCCCCCCCAGGGGGGCTTACGCCCCAATTTTAGAAACACTGGTCTAGGTGATGACAGTGTCGTGGCATTAGTGCTGCAGGCCTGCATGTGTGTGTGAGTGGGCAGTAGCAGCAGGAGGCACACCCCTGCGGCACACCCACAGCATGGGCATGGGCATGTACGACCTGGCCACCCCTACACTCGGGGTAAGACTGCCACTGTTACCCATAGACCAGGGCTATTCAGGGCTAGACCAGGGCTATTGTGTGCTATCTGTGGAACATAATTTGCATTAACCAACACTTCAGGTTGGGGATATAGCATGGGCATGTACGGCATAGCCACCCCTACACTCGGGGTAAGACTGCCACTGTTACCCATACAGATCAAAGTTAATAAATTTGATAAACAACTGTAACCTAAATCACTTTGGTTAAAAGCATCTGCTGATTGTAATGTAATGCATTGTACAGTAATGTAATGTAATGCAATGTCTTGTGTTTTGGGGAAAAAAAAACATTGGGCCAGTGCAACTATTATGTGTGTACTCCCATTGACATGTATGTACGGAACAGTAGGGGGGTAAATAATAATCAATTTGAATGGAATCGCCATGAAGAGTGTGACTTACAATCCTAATGTACGGCTTTTGATCAATTTGTGGTGCTGCACCGCAGAATGGTCTATGCATCAGAAACACTGTGCAGCACCACAAATTGATCAAAAGCCTTACATTACATTAGGAATGTAAATTGTGAGTTGATTACGGTATATCATTACCGGCCTAATTGCCTCACAAATGATCTTTGGATATGGTCCTCAATATTGGCATCTGCTTGCTTACTCATTTGACTTTTACATTACATTTACATTACATTGCATTTGGCAGACGCTTTCTTATGGAACTATTTTAAGGTCATAAGTCTTACAGCTCCACAAAACGCATTTCAAATGTGTAAGCTGCACCTTGTACTTGCAGGGTTATTTTCACATCTGTACATTTGTTTTGTAACTGTGTGGGTTTTTTTTGCACATGTGTGTGGGGGAAAACGTATGTGTAAAATATTAAAATGTATGTGTAGAAATGTTTTGAAGTTGTGGCAAGAGAAGTGCGTACGGCTTGTGCCATGCTTTACCAACTTCTTCCTGTTCGGAGCTGCGAGCACACGACTGTGAAACTATTTTCACAGATGTACGAATTTTGAGCCGGTTTTCACGTGGGGGTGGGGTCATATGGCGAGAGCCAATCAAAACATCTCTTACTGCCAACCAATCAGTGTTTCGCGAGGACTTCGATGGAAACTGTCGGATTTTTCATTCATTCGTGCCAATGAAACAGGAGGCCTCGATTCATGCAGAAGATATGGTACGTAACTGGGATATAAAAATATATATGTAAGAAAACTATTTAGCCTCATAGACTAACCTTGTACACGGTACATTCTAACTGTAAGAAAGACTCTGACATTGATGCCTAGTCCCGCCCCCTTCACGTGCAGTTCAGTTAAGTTCTACTTGGAGCAGGGAGCACATACTCAGCTCTGCTGCTCCAGTTGAGTTATTACCTCAGGATGATTGCATGTGAGAAGTTTGTGTGCGTGCCTTTCCACCAAGTAAGTGTTGTTGTGTCAGAATAGTGAGTTAGTAGTTCGTTTCAGAGTGTGTATGTTGATGTAGAGTTGATGTGACAGTATTGTTAGATTGGGGTGCTAATCGCGATTAGCGTGCCAATCGCGATTAGCATGCTAAGCGGAGAACTAGCATTGTAGTCATTTGTATTGGAAATGTGTAAGTCATGCTAATTGAGCTATGTTAGATATTCGAAGTAATGATAAGTAGTGATGCTAGGAGGAGTATTATTTCAGTCAGTGTATGTGTAATTTTGTTAGTTTTGTTAGTTAATACAGTGTGTTGATTAGCCTTATTCTGTGTTTGCAGACCACACACAACTGAGGCTCATGCCCATGTAATTCATCTGTGAAGTTTAATAAAGAAACTAAAGGGAGACAACTGCTTCTAACTGCTTCATGGTGTTCTAACCGACGCCCCCCATACAACACAACATCCCAACAAATCAGAACCAGCGCAATACAGTCCTTTAGTGATCCTCACCAACACTAACAATATATTTCTAAAGTTTTGAGTCATTCCCGTTCATCTGAAGCGTAATTTCCCCCTTACTGTGGCTAGTTTGGATGAGATGACTTGACCCTAGCTAGCATAACATAAATGGCAGCTAGCTCTACACTATTTCGGGCATTCGTTAACAATCAGTGTTCAGATAACTAGCGCAAACGTGCCGAGATATCTTGTTTATTATAAAAAAATAAACGCTTGTGTTGTGCCATGGCTTATATGGTGATGACGTTTGAGATTGTAAATTTACGGGCCACAGATGTGTCTATGGTAAGGCCGACCTGACGAGATAGCTGCCTACTGAGGTTTGATTGGATATGGACATTGTTTATTTCAGAAGGAAAATGTTTGGAGTGGAATTGTTTGGAAGACAATCTTGGGACAATTTTGCTCTTTGGGTCTTTGTGCCAACCATGCCAGCTATCGTAGGGTGCTCTGGGAACTTCTTAGATCTGTTTACTGTATGTACACTTACTGAAATAAGCATTTTGTTTACATAAAAACCCCTTGTCATTTCACCACTAGGTTTGAAACCCAGACAGCACGAAGCATCTTGCCGACGTCAAAATCAGATCAACAGACAGGGACATCAGCCTTCTCTTGGGAATAGGCCAGATATGCCATAACAAGAAATGGTAAGTCTATCACTACATAAGATCCATAACAAAATACTCCTAATTAAATCTTAAATGTGACCTGGTGGCATTATTGCATGAATGCTTATGTTGCACACTTAATGAATAAGGTCCTCAAGTGTGTAGAGTTTTGCTGAGTTCGTTGTTTATTTACATTTTCCTCAGCATAACTGTACAGCTGACACCGCTGCCTTTAGGCTAGTGACAATGGGCCCAAAAAGGCCTTCGTTTTCGAGATACCCCAACCGGAGGTAGAACAAAACCCAATAATGTTTTTCCTCATCTCTAGGGTGTCCCATACATGAAAATGATTCTTGGCCAAAGTGATTTTAATGCTAAGCCTAAACATTTTACACATTTTCATATGCACCTCCAAACAACAAAAGCACCCAAAATGTGACTTCTCTTGGGTTTTGTTCTACCTCCGGTTGGGGTGTCTCCAAATTTTGAGGCCATTGTCACTGGCCTACTTCTGTATCATAACAAAGCCTGTCACTTCCACGTTTCGTTCTTTATGTGACCGAAGTCACTGGCTACTGCACCAGAGAGGGTCTCTGCACTCATTGCTGGTCCTATAATGCCATCTATTGGCGAAAACGTGCAACAGCATAATTAAACTAAAAGACAACTTCTGACAGGACAACAAAAAGACAGGGAGTGAGAATAAGGGAATAACAAAAAGCCGAAAATGGGGGGTCCACTACACTTGCATACCTGATTGTGATGCTGTCACTCATTTTCTAGTCTATATCTTGGACTGAAAAAGGATTACATTATTATGTTTTCAGGTGTTTTGCCCCTGCGGTTGTGAAGAGGATGCTGTGGAGGTGGCAGCATGAACGTGTCACACAGACATTGGCTAAACTACTCGGTAGGTACAACGAAATAAAAGAAACCACCCCCTCAACCCTGTTTATGCTGCACTGTACCTATTATAACCAGTTTTATATAGACCATTATTTGAAATACTATGAGAGCCTTTCTGTTAGGAAACTGTACAGCAGGGATGGGCAACTGGAGGCTCGGGCGCCACATGCAGCCCAACTTCTCACTTTTAAAAGAAGAAAAAGGACAGTTTTTAACCCCCTATAAATCAATAGTGTAAGCATTCATGTAAAAATAAAGAAAAAGTGAAGTATCCTTTTGTAAATTCTCTCAAGTGCGTGGTGATGTGGCCCACTGATTGTGGTAAGTAATTAAAAATGTTGGCCCACCTTATAATGAAAGTTGCCCACCCCTGCTGTACAGCCTACATCACTTGTACATGTCCTTACCAAATAGGACACTAGCTAGCTAAATGTAACTAATATGGCATTGTGAAAGTTGTATGCCTAAATGTAAACCATAATATTAAATTTTGATGGACAGAATTCAACTAAACCAACATATTACATTGTGAATGTAGTTGCACAGTGATACTGAGACCGACTTATTCCTGTCTTTATTTGCCAGGCTTCTACACTTGCCCTCAGAGTTCACATATGGTGAAGTGCACAGGTGTCCAGTCAGGTTCAGACTGATGCTGGTAACAAGAGGAAAACATGCTAATTGGTAAGTGAGATCCCTGCTCAACAAAAATCCACACAGCACAACAAGCAAGCACAACAAGTAAGCCTAGTTTGTGGTATCAAATGTAAAATGGAAGTTTCATCAAAAAGTTGTAGAACACATCTGAATAAATTGCAGGCCGTCAAAGTTGTGAATGGGCAGGGAAAACACAACCAGTAGGCTTATGAATTACTTTGACACAGCACAGCAGATGCGATGCTACCATTCCTTGGGAATATGACACAGAGGTCTACTATTCCATTGTAAATATTGACTGGAAATGTTCATGTTTCAACTGTTTAAAAACATTGGACTCAGGGGAAAAAATCTCTAGGTGTATATAAGTGAAAGCCCACCTTTGCCATTGTGACACAGCACACAAGTAGTGAAAAAAGTGAAAGCCCATTGGGAAACTCCAACTCCCATTGTCATTGTGACACAGCACTCCACCGCACACAAGTGAACACTGCACACTGTGAAATTGCATTTATGCCTCACCCGTGCAAGGGGGCAGCCCTCAGTGGCGCCCCATGGGGAGCAGTGCGGTGGGACGGTACCATGCTCAGGGTACCTCAGTCATGGAGGAGGATGGGGAAGAGCACTGGTTGAGTACTCCCCCCACCAACCTGGCGGGTCGGGAGTCGAACCGGCAACCTCTGGGATGCAAGTCTGACGCCCTAACCGCTCACCCATGACTGCCCATAGTATACTCTGCACACAACAAAATTGCATTTTATGCCTCACCTGTGCAAGGGTGCAGCCTACATTGGCATCCCAAGGGAGCAGTATGTTGCAGTGTGGCGGGAAGGTACCATGCGTGGGGTACCTCAGTCATGGAGGATGGAGGAGAGAGCACTGGTTAATTACTCCCCCCACCAACCTGGCGGGCTGGGAGATGAACCAGCAACCTTTGGGGGCGGTAAAAACCTAACTTGCTCAGCCTCTGAGGCACATAAAAATGTGAAATTAGTTGCATTTAAAAGCCAAGACCATCATCTTGCATGAGAATGGACAGTCTGCATATTGGAATGCACCCATGTCACTTCAGGCGCCTTGGACAATGCATCGTGTATGCAGCATCAGGCTAAAATGGGTTAATAACACACACACACACACACACACACACACACACACACACATGCACTCTCCTCTAATCTTCTCTCTTTGCCAAACTTTAGATGACCTTTCCAGCATGTCCAACTCATCAGCATCAGGGGAGGAGAGTCGGTGAAGGTGGTGCACCATCCAGGACCAGTCATGGGCCACCAACACCTCTGCAAAATCTGCACTTCTTGTGAACCCTCTAGAAGACACTACAACCACAAAACTGCTAATAAACCATCACATACTACATCACATCATGGTTCTCCATGTGTTACTGCACCCTCGGCACAAGTTCTTTGCTAGATTGCCATCTGGCAGATGCATCAGGACAGAAATGTAGCTACTATTTGTGATTATATCTCCCCACACTCTTTCTTGCTTTGTATGGCAGTGTGTCTCTGTGTGTGTCAGAATGGAAGGTGTCGCACCATTGAAGTCAATGGGCAGTGGCATTGCATGAGGGATATAGAAGTCCAGATATCCTTGATGCTTTGGTGCCAGCTGTTTTTTTATTTATTTATTTTTTTTTTTATCTGGTCACCCACACTTCCCTCTTCATTATGTCCTATAGATTTCCATACCACGTTTTGGTGCTTTGGTGGTACGGACATTCTAACTCACCAGAAAAAAGAAAAAAATGAAAATGAATGGAGGGTTATGTCTGATGTTATGGGCATTCTAATTTGCCAGAAATCACCAAAGTGGCACTGGATTACTCAACCATTTGCCTCTTAAAAGATAGCTTCTGCCAATTTCAATATGCTGTTGTATACCTCATGCTACCCTTGACTTGTCAGTACCCGGTGATGCTGGCATTTTTTTGACTCAGCTCTTTCTGAGATTTGAGCTATTCTAATAGGGGCAGACTTTGATTGCATTAAAAACCTTCTTAACATAGGTCTAATCCAAATACTATCCCAAAAGGTATCACTGTCTGTTTGCTAGTCGTCTGCTGATGTTGCATAACCTTTTGAATGTTATTAGGAATACATGAAGATGTTTTTTTGAAATGTAAACAAACGTTTGTCCCCATTACAATGACATGGGTATGTGGAAGAGCTGTCCCTTACTCATGCACCTGTTTAACAAAATGTTATTTTTATTCAAGTATGCATCGTGTCTAGGGGTATGCAGTGTTTTTGTTATATAAATGGCACATTACTTTATACTGTAGGCCTAAGTTATTTCAGATTATTTAAAATGGCATCTGGGAATTCCAAAATAAAGGTGAAATAAAACACTGGTGTCCCTTTTATTTGGCTCTTATACATGGGGGGGGGGGGGTTCTTTTATAATCTTTGTAGCATATTCATCCTCTTCTCAGTTGCATGGCTGAGACTGTTTAAATAGGCTACTGCCTGCCAATACTGCACGCTTCTACTTAGTTGCATTTTAACGTTGTTATGTTACAGAGAATATAATTATTATATAATTGTTACCAGGTAAAAACGAAAAGCTAGTTAATGTAATGCAATTTGTTGGTCACTTGCGTCTGTCATAGTGTCACAATATTCAGTCAATGAGTGCATGGTATTTTGCGTGGTATCTGTGGGGATCAAGGTAAGCAGATCGTGGAAATAGTAGGCTATAGATATATTATAGATGTAAAATAGTCTACTGAATTAACTTACAGATGTAAAATATTTCGCTGCCTATATAAACTTAACGTGCCGGTAGTCTGTATTCATTTGGCGCGTTGCAAGTGATGTTTAGAGGTGAATATTCATTATCGCCACCTACTGCACTGGGATGTAAACGCACCCCATTGAAATCGATGGCTTGGCAATAAGCGATGTTTTGATTGGCTCTCACCCTGTGACCCCACCCCCACGTGAAAACCGGCTCAAAATTCGTACATCTGTGAAAAAAGTTTCACAGCCGTGTGCTCGCAGCTCCGAACAGGAAGAAGTTGGTAAAGCATGGCACAAGCCGTACGCACTTCTCTTGCCACAACTTCAAAACATTTCTACACATACATTTTAATATTTTACACATACGTTTTCCCCCACACACATGTGCAAAAAAAACCCACACAGTTACAAAACAAATGTACAGATGTGAAAATAACCCTGCAAGTACAAGGTGCAGCTTACACATTTGAAATGCGTTTTGTGGAGCTGTAAGACTTATGACCTTAAAATAGTTCCATACTTTATAACCAAAGCGACTTTCAAAAGAGGACATAATCAAGCCAACATCACAAGCAAATACAAAGACTTACAGTAAAGTACGCCGTCTCCTAGGATTCATCTTGAAGGAAGTAAGTGTATGGCGGCATATACAGTATTTATTAATTAAGTAACAGTATTTAGGCATTCAAGAGACCCAAATACCAAAATAACCAAAAAACTCTGAAAGCAAGACGTTTGTCTATCACAGAACTGGGTAAGGAGTCATGACATTGGTCAAATAATCATTTAGTGACACTGGACTCAAAAACTGAACTGAATAGCTCCATGGCATTTAAAAAGATGGTGCGAAACAACAGGTGTAAGGACACAGACTAGACTACACCCCACGGCTTCTGAAGAAGTAAACTTTGTTACTCAACCATGCCACATCCTGTGAAACCAGCAGGTGCGTAAGAAAGGCATCTACGTAAGTGTTAAAAAGGGCACGAGAAGATGTGTTTTCTCTACATATAAATGATATGAAAAGTAGTGAAATGGGATGTTTTTACATACAGACCAGGAATTATTTTGCTCCAGAGAGATCATTTTTCTAAAAAATAAAAAATTATATCAACATGTTTTTGAGGAAAACATTTTGCAATTTTCCCTGTCACATGATGACACCCTGCTGCAATCCTCACACCAACACCAATCATTATTACACACAAAACAATGATACGATATGATATGATAATTGAAAAGCATCATTAATCGCAGTCTTTGGTTCATGGCTCACAGATACTCTCACAGATATGGAGAAATGACGATGAATCACATCCAGACTGAGAACACAAGTGAGACAAAAGATACTACATTTAGAAGATATTAGAAAACATTGTAATTTAAACGTTTCTTAGTTCTGTGAATGTTTTTGTTTTTTTAATCAAAGGATTGATGCAGAACACTCTTCCCATCACAAGTTATTATTTGTTTATATATCTCACGTCCCATCTTGTCCACATCCTGTTTATTTTTCCGGCTGTTGTTGATGACAATTGACTCTCACTTCTCAGTTTTAAATATATCGCTAAAAGTTGGTAGGTATTTCTCAAGATATCTGATGAGGTTTTAAAGTTTCACCATCCTTTTACTCCACTTCTTAAATATTAGCATTTTGACGCCTTCGTATGGTGAACAAGTGAGTTTAAATTTGACCTTTAACTCATGTATTTTTCCTTCAGAAATGTCTGAATAGATAAATCTTTCATCAATACTGTCTCCAATTAATGCAAAAGGGGACATCTGAAGGATTGCAGCTCTATTCCTTTTTATTGTTGTGTTACATACAGTATATCATTGGTTTATTTTTGTTATTTATTCTGTTATTGTTTTATTCTTTGAAGGATCAGGAAGCGCGCTCAACACCTTGTAGTCTAATTCTTTACACTGGGTGCTTAACTTTGTCAATGAATGGACTCAAATCTCAAAAATAAATGAATAAAGAATCACTCATCGCCATTTCACACTGAAGAAGGGTGTAAGCCCCAAACTTCTGTGATGTGAAGCGATTAAAAAGCAAAAAGCAAAAATAAATCTAATGAGTGCTTCTTTATTCATTTATTGTTTTATTCTTTAATATATTTCCCCTTTCATCCTGTTGGATGATGTGCATCCTCTCCTTTTGTGGTGGCTCTGAGTCTGACGTCAGTGAAACACAGACATTATGAGGAAATCGCTGACTGGAACGAAATAAAGGACAAAATAAATACAGAGATGAGCAAGAGCAGTTGTCAGATTGCTCACAGCTGAGGAGACAGATGAGTGTGAAGGGAGCTGTGAGGTATTTCACTCAACAGGTTGTGCTGGTGGTTTGTAAAAAAAAACAAAAAACTGTGAAGGTGTTTTTTTTTATGAATCAGTGAGGTTGTTTTGAGGGGTATTTTTTGTTTAGATGACACTGGTTGTGCTCTGTCAATACGGGGTCAGACAAGGCAGTGAACGTCATTACATCAATTAATGTAGATGTTGCGGTTCCCAATCATTCTCTGCTGAGACCCCTTTTGGACCTACTGTAAGAATACATTCACAGGAACGAGCATCAGAATTTTTAATTTCAGTGTTTTCTCTGCGTCTTTCTCTTTGTGTGTGTGTGTGTGTGTGTGTGTGTGTGTGTGTGTGTGTGTGTGTGTGTGTGTGTGTGTGTGTGTGTGTGTGTGTGTGTGTGTGTGTGCGTGCGTGTGTGTGCGTGCATGTGTGTATGTGCGTGTGTGTGTGCGTGCGTGCGTGGGTGCGTGTGTGTGTGTGCGTGCGTGTGTGTGTGTGACTACTACAGGGTCAGCCGTACCCCTGTGGACTCCCATGGGGATTCTCCCAGCAGTACCCTTTGGACTCAGCGCGACCCTTACAGACGCCATACAGCCAGTAAGTGTAACAGGTTTAATTTCTTCCACTTGCCACTGTGTATATTGCTGGTGAAATGCTACGCTGGCCCTTTAAGAGCGCAAGTGGTTATGGGAACAAAGCGCTGGTATCTTTCAGTTCGTTTTGGATATGTAAAGGCCGGTGCCCGGGTCGATATGCACCCCGTCCTCAACCATGTCTTAATGTCCTTTCTTCAGAATAAAAGAAGAACAGATTGAAAACACAACGCAAGGTCTCATCTGTTACATAAGCATCCTGACCCTCTTATCTTATCTCCTGTTCGCTCTATTTTATCTCCTCTGAATACTCTCTCACATACACACACATACCAAAACTGATGGACTTTCACTCGGTTTTTGTATAAAAAGTATATTTGTTGGCTTTTACTGCCTTTATTTTGATGAATTTTGGACATGAACTACTTAGAAGGTGAGAAAGTGGATCGCACTGTTTTTTTCTTTTTTTTCTTTTTTCTTTTTTACATATCAGCAAAAGTCTAGACAAACGTTTCGGCTGTTGCCTTCGTCAGTGTCTCCAATGAAATGAACTACTAAAAATACAGTTTTTACACAGTGCACCTTTTACTGAATGTCAACGGTCATAATAATAATAATGTTTATGATATTGACATAATGTTTTAGACATGCATGACTAGGTTACAAATCTGTTATGACACTGTTGTGTGAAACGTTGTACGAAAAGGTCCTTACATAGCTTTTTTGTGTGTAAGCAAGAGATACATCCGAAACGTTGCATGAAAAGGTCCTTACATAGCTTTTCTGTGTGTAAGCAAGAGATATGAAAGCGAAAGCCCAACTGGGGAAACTGTCATTGTAACATAGGACTCCACAGCACACAAGTGAACACTGCACACAATGAAATTGCATTTGCCTCACCCGTGCAAGGGAGCAGACCCCCAGTGGCGCCCGAAAGGGAGCAGTGCGGCGGGATGGTACCATGCTCAGGGTACCTCAGTCATGGAGGAGGATGGGGGAGAGCACTGGTTAATTACTCCCCCCACCAACCTGGCGGGTTGGAAGTTGAACTGGCAACCTTTGGGCTACAAGTCTGACGCCCTAACCACTTGCCCATGACTGCCCATTTTTTGGAGCCACTCTCTATTCTGAAATCACAGATTGACAGCTGAGTTTTTCTTTCTTCATGTACAGTACTAGCCACTAGTACTAGCCGCACCTTTAGTTGAATTATTGTAATTATAGAGGTATTATATATTATTATTCAGAAATTAACACTAAAGTGGCCGGAAATATGCCTAGAGAGCTTAAATCAGTCCAAACTCACACATTGCTCGCACATTATAATATAGTGGGGGGCAAGTTTTTGTCCAGCTATACTGTCAGTGAGACATGTTCCTTGGTGGGAGTGATTGTTGATATAGACAACACTACAGACATGACCACTGGCCTAAATATAGGCCGTAAAATGTCAGTGGTGTTGTGAAATAACTGACATGTTGTGCTTTTTTAGTTCCATTTTCCGCTCCTGTTTGGCAAGGCTGGCAATTCTGTCTGAGTCTGGGTAAAACTTCCTAGGTTTCACAAAACATGGCGAAACAAAATTGGAAATCAAAAATGAAAGCGAACATCTCAAGGCAAAGTGGCTTGACATTAGCTGCTTATTCATCCTGTGATGCTTGATTTAGTTTGCCTTTTAATCTGATTTGATAAGAGAATTTGAAGTCTGGCATCTGAGACAATTCATTTCATTATATAAAGTATTCTGATGCCGGTAGCAGCATGCTGACTAGCAGTATGTGATAAATGTGACTGAATCAGTAACTTCAGTTCACTATAAATACATTTTGTTTAAATGGTGACTGTTAACATCTTGATGATGCCCAAAACATTGACTTTAAACATTTTGTGAGCACTAACAAAATAATTAATTAAAATAAACTTTAAAGTACGGCCAGTGGAGAGTCAAATTACCCAACAGTGAAGTCTAAAGTCAGTGTGAAGTTCTGCAGGTGGCCAGTGTAAATTTAACTCTACAGCTCTTAATGTGTAGCCTACAAAGTATTTCAGTAGAATTAACTCTGAAAATGTCATATTGACAAAAGAGAAAAAATTAACACTAATTTTGAGAGGGACCAAATGTTACCTAAAATGTTCATTAATTTCAACACTTAAAGAGTGACATTACAGTAATACTCGTATATTTACTGTATGTGCACAAATGGCAGAAGCAAATGCCCACCAGAGGCCCTGCACAGCAGAAGTACCGTAAGCATTGAGGAACAGTTTTGCCATGCTTCAAGGCTTTGTTATTTTTTTCCCAAATCTCAGAGTGCCTCTGCTTTTTTCCTTCCTTTTTTTGGACTTACACTTCACCCAGTACAGATATGCACCTGAGTAACTGAGTAATTATTTGCACAGTCGGGTCAAAGACGTCCAACATGACACGGTCCTTCAGTGCTAACAGATGCTTTTGCTTACTGTAACTGTGAAAAACATGAAATTTCAAAAACGTTTTTGAAAAGTGAATGCATGAAAGCCAAGCCAAAAAAATTATTTAAAAAAAATATTTTTTTTGCATTTACAGTTAGCAAAAGTATCCGTTGCACTGAAGGACATGTTGGATGTCTTTGACCCAATTTCCTGAGCACTAAGCCTTTTTGTGTCTTCTCAAAGCATTGAGGATGTCAGTGGTGTCTCCTGCATGGATGTGGGCAAGCTGCCTTGAATAATATGCTTTTATAAACTTTCCATACATTGGAGGACATAATATTCACTTCAATGTGTATTTATTTACCTTTCTTGTGATTTACATTTACAACATATATTTGCGTTCGGAAAATGGGAGGTGGGGGGGTTGTAAAAAATATCCTTAGGTCCAAAAAGAGATCCCTTTTGCAGAGCAAGAGTGGGCGATCTACAGTGCAGTACACTAATCTAATGCTTCTCTTCTCGTGTGGTTAGACCACAGCGCGGCTCATGGCTGCCTGTCTGTCATACCTGAACTTCTCCAATATTGCTGCATGCACAGGCCATTGAAGACCGCTATCGTCATGAATGAAAAGTCCTGTGACGTTAATGTCCCTTGTTTGTGTCATTCGAGCATGGAAGAGAGGAAAATGAGTCAACTTTACTCTACTGACCATGCTGTGTTGCTATGCACCTGCTCATTTCTGTCAATGTGTATAGGTTTCTCTGTTTATGTGTGTGTGTGGGTGCGTGCATGTGTGTGTGTGCGTGCGTGCGTGTGTGCGTGCGTGCGTGTGTGCGTGTGTGCGTGTGTGCGTGTGTGTGTGTGCGCGTGTGCGTGCGCCTGTGTGTGTATGTGTGCCTGCGTGTGTTTGCTTACGTTAACATGTTTGCATGCATAAGTGTGTGCTGGTGTGTGTGTGCAAATGTAGCACTCTGATCATTTTGTGTCAAAAGTGTTGGCAGTAAATGGCATAGGATCATATTTGTAATGTGTAGATTTAACAGTAGTATTACAGTGCTGCATCGCTGGTGTATTTGTATTTCCCCCAAGGCATTAGCTGCGCGCCTTAATGAGATTTACAGTGGCTTACTGAAACCATTATCCTGTGCTCTTGAATTATTATTTTCTGTCAAACATCTCCCTGGCTGGCGGTTGAATTTGATTTTCAACTCCGACAACAAATCAAGGGTGATAATATCCTCCTTGTATGCTTTTGAATCTAATAAAAGCTAAGCCACTATTGTTATTAATATATCATGAACAGATTTCGCTCAAGGTTTAATTCCTCCCTTCCAAGTAAACACTATGACGTTTATTCTTTGGAAAAAAGATAACACATGGAAACTTGGTGCCATGTTGTTTTTATCACTTCCTAACCTTGGGCCATGATGATGAAGTAAGAAATAGATGTGCTTAAAAAGTCCTGCTGAGTTAATCTATTTTTAGATTAGTTAGTCTGTTCTGAATATTTAATCAGGCTATCAGGAATGAAAGGAACTGTTTATTGCAGACAGACACCAGCATGAGGTAGATGAATCTGTTTTGACCGCCGTCGTGTCGTACGGTTTCTCAGACAAGAAAATTAGACTGGAACCGCAAGCTTGTTTAGTGACAGGAATATGTCAGATTAGAGCGCCGTTGCCTCTGGTTACACGGAACAGATGGAAGGTTCCGGGAAGGGCTCGATATTCCAGGGCGAAGGGGCTTTTGTTTTATTGGAATGTCACCGGCGCTGGCTGCCAAAGACCTTCCATTACTGTCATATCAAACCAGCAGGAGGTGGGCAGAGCAGGATGGGGGTGTGTTACGCACTATATATACACTATATATATATCTGTGTGTATATATATATGTGTGTGTGTGTGCGTGCGTGCATGAGTGTGAGTGTGTATATGTATACAGTACACACACAGTCAGTTAACATTCACTTCGCTTTTGTTCCTCAGAAATGACAAGTGGCAAGATAAGATCTACTGTATGACAAGATCTCTCTCACAAATGGCCTATTTTCCCCTTTACACATTTAGAAAACACCTAAAGGTGTAATCCACTTAAAACCTGTAAAATAACCACCACAGTTCTTTTAATAGGAACTCATTAATTGCTTCAATGTTTTGGCAGTACAGCAGTCTTTCAGTGGCTATAGGACACTGTAACCATGAACCTCTTTGCTGAACTCCAGTGGATCAGCTATTTCCCAAGTGTTTGTTTTCTTCTGTCTGAGTGATATTCCTTTCTCCGAACTTGTATCAGCTGGCAAGAACTGCGTTCATTCTGAGCCATTCTTGGAAAACTGTATCTGGGGAATGCACTGTACCCTTCTATGCTCCGCCAAACTTCTAGCTGGAGCTTGTTTACAGATTAGACATGCGCTACTCCTATCTGCTATCTATGCTGTTTCACCAAACATTGTGACACTTTAACCCGTTATAGCGTTATAGACATGGTGTTATAAATTTGCTGTTACCAGAATGACAATTAACAAGTGTTATTATATGGTTGTGACGTCATCTGTCGAATGCTCCATTCATTTCAACGGGGCTCCCCAACGTTCGGACGTCTGTTATTTTTCGATAACGGACGGGTTGGTCTATAACAGACCGCTGTCAATGGCAACAAGACTTTTCACTGCTAAAGCGACTTTTCAACAAGACTCTAATCAGCTGCTGTGATAGACAGCACCCGTTGTCCTGGCTACCGCTGTCAATGGCAACAAGACGTTCACTGCTAAAGCGCTTGTATACAAGTCAGTGGCTAAAGCGAATGTTTCATATCACTCCGCAGGGGGTCCGGTCTTTTGTCACTCTAATCAGCTGCTGTGATAGACAACACCTGTTGTCCTGGCTACCTAGCTGTTGCCTAGCGGTGTTCCACAACGGCACTGTTTTGTTTTGCGCAGCAACAAATAAACAGGTCTAAATAGGTCTAAAGAAATGTCCCCGCCATGTGTGAATCATTTAAGTATATCCATATAATAAGCGGGTTAACTTTCGGCGAGTCGGTCGCTTTGTGGAATAGCAGCACTTCAGAGAGAACAAGACCCCTCCGCTCCGCGTCGGGGTCTAAAGATTCTCTCTGTCGTGCTGCTATTCCACGGTAGCGACCTTCTCGCCGAACGTTAACCCTTACGTAGTGTATTACTAACGTCCCTGTGTTATTATGACATAGTAGTGTAATACTATGGTAGTTAACTTTTCAGTGTCTATTACAGCGTTCCACTGATGGAATGATGGGCATTATGTGGCTACTGCATTCTGCTTTACACTATTAACGCTTATTTCACGCTTATGTCACATCAATTAGTGATCAGTTATGAATATTTGGAAGGTCACACTGACCTCTATCATGTTCCTATTTCTTATTTATTAATGATTGTGAAATCTGAAGGATGATTATATGCTTTAAAGGTCGTCTAACAGGAATATACAGTACTGTGTTGTGTTGACCTATCTATACGTACACTGTAAAAAATGGGGTGTCAATATTTCAGCGTACACTTACTATATAATTCCAGATAGGGTATTTCCAACACTGCGGATAGTCATATTGCAGTGTTGTCAAAAGTCAGTGTAAAATTCCACAGGTGGCCAGTGTAATTTCATCTCTATGGCTCTTAATATTTACAGTACACATTACAATACTGAGTAGAATGAAATCTGAAATGAAGAGTAAAATGAACACTATTTTGTGTGGTACCACATGTTATCTGAAATGGTGTTCATTTCATCTCTTTTTACATTAACACTGTTGTCATTTTTTAAAGATTTTTGGGGGCTTTTTATGCCGTTTGAGAAGACAGGAAGTGAGTGGGGAGAGAGAGACAGGGAAGGGTCAGCAAAGGTGCCCAGACGGAATCAAACAAGTTCGCTGGTGTAGCAATGCAGTACAGAGGCATAGTCTGTAGCAGCTTTGGTTGTGGTCCCTTACGGTAAAGAAAGTGAGTAATCTCAGGGGTCTTAGAGGTGGTGTTCACACTTCATATTGTGACTCGATTGCTTGATTACACTGCTCCTTGGAAAAAAATAACATTGAATACCACTCAGTACACGTAACACACACTCACACAAAACACACACACACACACACACACTCACACACTATGAAATCACCATAAACATGCAAAGAGGAGAAAAATACATCATTTTGAAACTGTAGTAATGAGGCAGAGAGCAGCAATCAAAACAGAAAGCTACCTTTGGACACACGATTATCATCTTACAGCTCAACTGAAACGAGTTTGATTTTTTCCGTATTTTACTTTTGATTTCATTTCTGAGAAAGCCCAGAGTTTGAGTCTAAAGAGAAACCAAAATAATCCACAATAGGCAGCATAGCATTACCTGCTCAGTAAAAACCGTAGTGTTATTTCAACAACTTAGAGTGTACTCTGGTGTTAAATACACTCTAGAGCAGGGGTATCAAACTCTAATTCTAATATTTACTAAATTAAAAATGGGCTGAAATTCAGCAAGCACACACTCACTGTATTAGAGGCAAATTTCACAATCACTCCTCTGCTTCCCATCATACGATAGTTGAACTGTTACTGCTGCATATATTCTTACACTGTCCTCGCCCCACTCATACTATGTCAGGGAGACACCCAATTTTGTGTTGAAATTTGTGAGCCTACTGTGATAGACTAAGATTAATAGACTATTATAGTCAAATAAAATTACCTCGACGGCCAGATTTGATCCCCGGGTCTGAGTTTGACATCCCTGCCTACTGTAGAGGGTGTTAAATGCACTCTCTAAGTGTTGAATTAACACTGTATAATTTACTGTGTGGTTTATGACGCAGGGCCTATCTCACCACTTGTGGGCGTAATTTGGCTGTAGGCATGATGGGGCGGAAGAAGCCCATATTTGAGGCCAGCAGGTGATTCTTTGGAAGCGGCGGTCTGTTTTTCCCAGGTAGTCTGCGAAGCGAAGCAGAAGTGAAAGAAAGAGGTGCCAATACAAGCTCTCTCTCTCTCTCTCTCTCTCTCTCTCTCTCTCTCTCTCTCTCTCGATTTTTCTCTCTCTCTCTCTCTCGATTTTTCTCTCTCTCTCTCTCTCTCTGTCTCTCTCTCTCTCTCTTTCTCTCTCTCTGCCCTGTTGTAGTTGCCCCAGTCAGTGTCATATGACGAGGTTCCTCTCCACTCTGCTGTGTTTTAGACAGAAACAGAAAGTCCAAACTAGTCTTAGATGAGGTGGTGTAGGCACTGGCTAACGAGATGAGGGAGACAGAGAAGGCTGTTGTGTAGTGGACTACGAGGAGACTTTAGGGACATTTTGGAAATGTTGGTGAGCCGGAGTCTTTAGCCAAGCGCTGTATAGTGGTCCCCATTATCAATGTAAGTACATGAGGTTTTGTTTTTAGGTTAAGTGTAAATATATTTATAGTACAGTAATTGTACATCTATAATTGTATTTCATGCCATGTTTAAGTATCTTAATGCTTTCTCTTGATCAATAAAGACTTTTCAGCATTTTGTTTGTGGACTCGTATGAGTTCTGCCCATGGCACGTTTTACTGTCCGCATAGCTCACTTACATTACACAATACAAAATCACTGTGACTCATAATACGGAACAATTGCCATTCTAGCTTGAACAAATGTAGGCAACACACATTATTTTAAGGTTTTCATTTTAACCACTAATACATACTACCTACCTGTTTGTATACATATAAGTGACTTAAAAGGCATTTGTTAAGCAAAATCAATCATTTGTTTCATGTGTATTCACAGATTTCTTGTTCACTGCCAATATGGCCTTTACGTGTGATATTGGTATAATCGTTATAAGGACCTAGTAGGCCTTTAAAACATGTCCTATAAATCACTTATACAAACAGTAATTAGGCATCTACAGTATTGATGGCTAATATGTCTCCACTATTCTAAAGTGTCCAAATTTATAGTAGAAGTTGTGTCTTGTATGGTGAAACGTCATTATGAAGTGATACAATGAGTTGAAAAGTTTATCTGAATGCACACAATTTCTTTCAAAACAATTCATTCCAAGCTAGTTCAATTACGGTCTACCAAGCTCTTGAATCAAGCAAATTGCCTTCATCAATATGAAAACAGTGCTGCGCCATGATTACCAAACAGATCTTAAGTTATAGAGCACAGTTACATGCAATGGATATTCTGATTTCAAACGGAATGCTGGCAGTATTCGAATTGCCCACGAGTTATGTAAATACTTTCTTCATTCTAAATACAGCCATGTTCAGGGAATATTCTGGATACAGAACGCTGCTCCACACATGGAAGTTCCGGAATATTCCGGAACTGCTTTTATTGTAAAATGAATACTGACAATATTCCACTTGAAACCGAAATGCTCAGCGCACGTAGCGATACAAACACCACAGTCAGTCACAATCTTTGTGAGTATTGAATGATTTTGTATCACTGAGCGCAACTACGTACTGTACGTGCGCTGATTATTTTGGTTTCAAACTGAATACATGTATTGTCAGTAAGTATTCGTTTCCAAGGATCTTGATGAACCTGTGTCTGTGTCTGTGCTCAGGGCCGGATTAAGATGGCCTGGGGCCCCTAGGCTACACGTTGCTGTGGGGCCCCCAGAAGGCAAATTTCACCACAAATTTGCATAGATAGTGTCATAATTACGAGCTAGAGATTGAGGATAACATGTCTACCCACTGTATTGACTAAAAACTATATGTTTTTTTCAATATTGCATCTAGTCACAATTCTGCAATTTTTCACTTTTGGCCAATCAGGGGGCCCTCTGGAAGGTGGGGCCCCTAGGCTGCAGCCATATCTAGCCTGTGCATTGATCCGGCCCTGTCTGTGCTGTACCTCCACTCAGTGCAACTATGTACTGTACGTGTGCTGTGCATTTCGGTTTCAAACTGAATACATGTATTGTCAGTATTCGTTTCCAAGAATGTTGATGGAGTTTTTTGTGAAAGCCTGCACACCTCGAAGGTTTCTTTTTCAGCAGGTGCAGCTTTTCAAGGTACTTCAGTCTTCAGTTCACACAAGGAAGAGCGCGAGAAGCAGTGTCGCGCTCTTCCTTGTGTGAACTGAAGAATCTTGATGAACCTCTATCTGTGTCTGTGTGTCTGTGTCTGTGTCTGTGTCTGTGTCTGTGTCTGTGTCTGTGCTGTGCCTCCAGGCCGTACCACGCCAGCACCTTGTCGGATATCCCCATGGAGATCCTGGGAAACTCCTCATTCCATGACGTGGACTTCTCTGACATTGCACTTAACCAGAATGAAGGCTTCTCTGAGGTAAGGCGACAGACAACATGGTTGATTGCTGCTTTTATTGCTGTCGTACGGGTGAGGGGATGGGCTTTGTGTTTGTTGTGCAAGCATGCATTGTACACACACACACACACACACACACACACACACACACACACACACACACACACACACACACACACACACACACGCACACACAGACACACACACACAGACACACACACACACACACACACACACACACACACACACACACACACACACACACACACACACACACACACACACACACACACCAACAAGCATGCTCTCTATACACACTCTCTTTCACACACATACAGTATACACATGCACCCACACTTACTGTAATATAAACACATAGACAGACAGATACACTCTCCTGTTCCTCTCATTCATCGTCATCTGCCCATCTCAGAAATACAGCAATTAAAGTCTTAACTAGCTGACAGTGTCTAGACGCCTAAAGAGGCTGCTCCTTCACCTGTGAGCTGTGTTGCCAGATGTGTCTGATTTTCAACTTCAACGGTGCTCAAAAACCGCCTGGAGGCACTAAATTCCACCCAAATTCAACCAAATTGTATTGAGTTCTATGGCCATAAAAGTACAGAAAAACCCGCCAGATGGCCGTTTTTGACTGTTTTTTACCTGCAGACGGCTATCCCAAGCAGCCCAATTTGGCGGGTAAACGCCCAATCAGGCAACGCTGCCTGTGAGGGCCTTTCCATACTGTAGGTGTCCTGATAATTGCACTGTAATTATGCGGGTTTCGGGTGATGAACTGGGTGTGTTGTGTGTACTGCATACGTGTGCGTGTGTGCATGTGTACTTGCGTGCGCGTGTGTGTGTGTTTAGACATTTGTGGGAATATTTGAGCTGACGCAGCAGTTGGCGCCATACTTCAAAGCTGCTTTCTTTGACTGAGTTTTTCCGACTAAGAGAGAGTGAGAGAGAGAGAGAGAGAGAGAGAGAGAGAGAGAGAGAGATGAAAAAGAGATAGAAAAAGAAGCAGGGAAAAGAGGTGGAGACAAATAGAGAGGGAAAAGAAGAGAGAAGAGAGGGACTCGGTCAGAGAGGGAGCCAGCGAGCGAGCGAGCAAACAAGCAGGCCCCCTTGCTTGTCCGAGAGATATTTTTAAACAGTGTGACCATTAAGCATTAACATTTTTCTGGGCTTCGTGCAGCGAGGTGGTTTCAGGCTCCGTGTGGAAGGAATGCTGGTCAGTCAGTGGCAAGAATGACACGTTGCTTGCGGTATTTTTAGCAAACTCACCAGAGAGGGTTACCTACAGGTCAATGAACCTGTATCGCCTCCAGGGGTCCAGAAAAGTGCATACAGTAGGCCTACACTGCCCTACAATTTCAGAACGCAGTGTCTTTCCGTACTGGTAAACTGAGAAAAAAGGCTTTAAAGGGACACTGTGTGAGATTTTTAGTTGTTTATTTCCAGAATTCATGCTGCCCATTCACCAATGTTACCTTTTTCATGAATACTTACCACCACCATCAAATTCTAAGTATTCATTATGACTGGGAAAATTGCACTTTTCATACATGAAAAGGGGGATCTTCTCCATGGTCCGCCATTTTGAATTTCCAAAAATAGCCATTTTTAGCTGCAAAATGACTCTACTTGAACCATACTAGAAAATATTTGTTTATTACTTAGAAAACTTTCATGTAAAGATCAAATTTGGCAATTGGCAGCCCAGTTTCAATGAGTAGCATAGTTGCAGTAGCCTTTTGACCATTTCCTGCACAGTGTCCCTGTAAAGTTTCTTTTCTGGCCACGCACTGTGTTGGAGGTAAAGTGGTGATGACACTTCCCGTATAATACTTTTTTATGGTGGAAATTTATGCACACAAGAAAAAAGCATAAAAAACAACATTCTCATTACTTTTTAGCTGAAAAATCAAGATACTGCGTTCTGTTGTGGCATTACTGTCTACACCAAAACCACGGTTTCAATGGAGAAGTGAAGTACATTGCGTGATATACTGCATTTTTGGCTAGTACGACGTAACTTCTTGAAACAAAAAAGCGCAGTATAATCATTTTTTATCGTTTTTTTTTTCTGAAAAAAAAACAAAACAAACAAAGTTGGACCAACATTTTAACACAAGAAAAAGAAGGTATTTTAAAGCCAATTTCCGGTCTAAACTCATTTTCAACCATTTTCAAGCTACTGCGTTCTGAAATGGTAGGGCAGTACAGGCATACCGTATACATGTGGCATGTCTAGTACTGTACAGTATGTCAGTGGGGTTTAATGTCTTGATGTCTGTTATGTATGCCTGATGTAGGCTGTGACAAGACTGTAATGGTGGTGGTGAAAATTAATTTCCCCTTGGGAACAAGGAAGTCTATCTATCTATCTATCTATCTATCTATCTATCTATCTATCTATCTATCTATCTATCTATCTATCCATCCATCTATCTATCTATCTATCTATCTA
>NC_085862.1:4612512-4632512 GCF_034702125.1 Engraulis encrasicolus
AGAGAGTGGGAAGAGAGGAGATAGGAGAGAGGAGTGGGGAATGGAGAGTGGGGATAGGGGAGATAGGAGAGAGGAGTGGGGAGTGGGGATAGGGCGAGAGGAGAGAGGGAGTGGAGAGGAGAGAGTGGGAAGAGAGGAGATAGGAGAGGGGAGTAGAGAGTGAGGATAGGGCGAGAGGAGAGAGGGAGTGGAGAGAGGGGAGTGGAGAGAGGGGAGTGGAGAGAGGGAGAGAGGGGAGTGGAGAGAGGGAGAGAGGAGAGAGGGAGTGGGGAGCAGAGAGGGAGAGAGGGGAGTGGAGAGAGGGGAGTGGAGAGAGGGAGAGAGGGTAGAGGGTTGGTGAGGCAACAGGCTGTTTCCACAGTGACTCTGCACGACATGCTAACTTGGGGATTCTGGATGACCTCGTTGGCCTTACAGAACCCACACACGCACACAGGCACACAGGTAGGCACACAGGCAGACACACACTCACGCACACACACACACACAGTCACACAGGTAGGCACACAGGCAGACATACACTCACGCACACACACGCACACATTGTGGGCGTGCACACACACAACCACACAGACACACTGTATAAACACACAGATGCACCCCCCCCCACACACACCCACACATACACCCACACACACATCAACACACGCGCGCGCACACACACACACACACACACAGTCACTGTATAAATACACACTGTCAGGCCACAGAGTGGAGGGATGTGCTGGAGGTGTAGATCGTGACACACACACTCACGCACACACACACATGTGGGCGTGCTACACACACACAACCACGCACACACACACTGTATAAACACGCACGTGCACACACACACACACTCACACACACACACATACACACCCCACACACTGACACAAACACACACACACACACACACACACACACACACACACACACACACACACACACACACACACACACACACACTAGATCGTGACACACATATTTGTGCGTGTTGCCTTTACTGGAAGAGGCTGTGCGCTTCACCCATGTCAGCAGAACGGGAATGCAATGCAAGAGCACATGGCCCTCGCTGTCAACCACAGCACAGCAGACAGGGTTGCCAGATTGGGCTGTTTCCCGCCCAATTGGGCTGCTTAGGATGGCCATGTGCAGGTAAAAATGGCATTTAGCAGAAAAACCTGCCCAATTTTTGCCATAGAAATCAATAGAATTGGGCGGGATTTTGTGCTTCTAGGCAGGTTTTGAGCATTTTTTTGGGCTGGAAATCATCACCCTCATCTGTCAACCACAGCGCTGCGCTGCAGACGAGACGTGCAGCTGAGCCCAACGCTGCTGCAAAGTGGCCAGAATCAGATTAATAGGCCTACTGTATCGCCAAAAGTCAACTATTTTTTTTCCGTTTTGTATCTCATCATTCTCTGGCGGTTAATCTTTTGCTCTGCAAGTGTGTATTTACTGGAATGCCATAGGCCTACTGAAGAATGTGGCTTGAAACTTGTGTAATATGCTATACGTAGCCTACATGTACTTATAGTGTGTGCATAGTGTAAATTATGCATTCCTTAATTTCCACCCGGGGATCAATCTACTCTACTCTACTCTACTCTACTATGTGAATTGTGACTATAAAACACATTATATTGTATTCTGTCCTATTGTGCTCTGTCCTATTCTGTTCTATTCTGTACTGTAGTTCTATTCTATTCTATTCTATTCTATTCTATTCTATTCTATTCTATTCTATTCTATTCTAATCTATTCTAATCTGTTGTGTTCTGTTCTGTTCTGTTCTGTACTGCTCTATTCTGTTCTTCATGTATCAATCTGTGATAAGCGCCTTCTTATGGTATGAGTCTCAGTATAGCTAGTTTTTCCATCAGGTCAGACACCAGTAAATGCAATGCAGTCAGTGTCCTAACAGAGCTGGAATGCTGACAGTCATTGCTGGTAAATAAAGCAGTGGCATGACTGCCGTCCTCCACAATGTCCTCCATTTACAGACAGTCAGTTGTGTTACCATGCAGTGGAAATGCTGATGGGTGGCTTAGAATAAAATACAAATCATAAAATAAAAAAATCATAAAAACAATTTATGTACGCCCTCTTTTCTGAAAAAAGGTGAGGTGAACATTTGGAGTTAGAGTTAGAGTGTTAGAGTGTACTTTATAGGGTGAAATTTGTCTTCAGCTTCAATAATCACTGCATGACATACAGTACTCACTCACATACCCATACAACATAACACAGAGAACACAAGAAACATACAAAACATACAAAACGTAACACATAACATAATATAACATAGGCCAGCACCTCACAGTCGTAGTATGAAAGAGTGATGCCTGCTCCAAGATGATTGGCTTAGAAGAGGCAGATGAGGCCAGGCCCTCAACAACTAGATCATAACCATAGGTGACCAGTGCGCAAACTGAGGCAAATGATAAGCTTGGAAGAAAATATCAACAAACGTGCTGTTGGAGGTAAAGATGAGCAAAGGCAGGCCAAATACATATATGACCTAATCAGGAAGTCTCAGTGAAAAAGATTGAAACAAAGGGATTTGTGTGACTGATCATGCTATACAGTATAGGAACTTCTGCAGTGATAGAGTAATACATGCCATCGGTTACATGGGATGTTTACTTCCAAATTAACTCAATTTAATTCAGAATAAAACTTCATTCCGCTATGAAAACAGCATGTAAACACTTCACAATTTGTAATTAAATGAAAGTGCAATGTAAACTCCATGGAACTATTCAATTCTGAATTATTAGTTCGGAATTAAAAACATAATGTAAAGGTGGTAATTGTAGCACGGTAGTCTCCTGTGGGCAAAAGGAAGAGGGTGGTGAGTTAGCGGTGCTTTTAGCATTGAGAAACAAGTTTCAAAGTCAGTTTGAAGAAGACTTAATTATGTACTGTATCTTCCTCTGATATTGTGCGTGTCCATACGCTACAGTATAGTTCATTGCACAACACTGCTACCAGTGAACACTCGAGTTTCCACTGAAATAGCTCACATCCGTAGTGCATAGTCATGTCTACAATTATGTTACACACTGCATTACTATTAAGTGTTGAGTAATGGCCATGTCAAGTGCAATACAGTGGAATTTGGACCTACAGTAGAATGTGTATCCACATGTTCAATGGAACCTGGTTAATGATCTTCTCTTCGTCACTATTCTGGCGTGTTCAGATTTGTGGCTATTGTTAGGAGCTATTATATGCCTATATATGGCTAGAAAACTTTGTAAGCTCTTGATGATGTTTACGTATGTTATGGTTTTGCACTTAACACAGTCTTTGTATTTGTCTTTGCACTTTTTATATACCTGAACACACCATGGGTGTGTTATGTGTACACTACACTGTACTCCATATATGCATTAGTGGTGTCAACAATGATCGATTCGGCGATCCGAATCGATCCGGGGCATGGACGATCCAGATCCAGATCCGGCAAGTTCCAGAATCAATCCGGCAATTTTTTTAAGTTTCAATTACTTCCATGGATATTTCGGGAGCAAATGAATGTTAAATTAAATAAAAACACTTCAAAACATTGCAAGACTGATACAGACTGATACAGAAAACAGCCAATAAATTGTTGCTCAGTATCTGACTACTTGTATTTCCTCATCATGGCTGAACATTTGCTTTGCGTTCAGTAGAAATGTAATGCATTGCAATGCATTGTAGAATTGAATCGAATCGGATTGGATCTAATAGAATCGAATCGAATCGGATCTACTACCTCCCGAATCGTGATCGAATCGGATCGTGAGGGCAGTGCCGATCCACACCACTAATATGCATAATGTCCATGTGTGTTTACGAACAATGTACAGTACCCAACCATCGCTCTTCTGAGGCCTTGTCCAGCACTGTGAAAAGAAATTGTTGTATTCTACTTTAATAACACACTGGGCTTTGGGCATGCCTTGAGGTTGTGCATTTCAATATGATAAGGGACATGTATTGTGCAGTGCATGTGTATGCATCATGTTTTAGTTGAATTTGACATTTGGTCCCACTCAAAAATAGCGTTCATTTTCCGATTTAGTCAGTTCAAGATTTTCAAAGTTAATTAAACTCAGTATTTCGTTACAGTATCAACATTGCGTACTTATGGGTACTTCATTCTGCACAGCAACTCGCTCTCTCTCTTTGTCTTTCTCTCTCTCTCTCTCTCTCTCTGTCTTTGTCTCTGTGTGTCTCTCTCTCTCTCTCTCTCTCTCTCTCTCTCTCTCTCTCTCTCTCCATATGCATGTGAGGCTCTGTCTCGTTTCCCAGGCTGGGTGAGGGTGAGGGGCTGTTTAGTCTCCTCTGGGGTTTTACGGTACGGTACCGTCTTCTCTTCTCTTCTCAGCACCTGAGCGTGTTGAGGAGAAAGCGCTGGAGAGTTGACAGATGACAGTGGTCGAGAGACGGAAACTTCAGCGTTGAGGGAGCGAGAGAGCTCTGCAGCGCACACTCGATTACTACTCAACCGCAGCCACCACAACAGTGGAGGCATTCTATGTGCATCCTCACCAAACGCTGTCACAGAATTAGTTTATGTGTGTATGTGTGTGTGTGTGTGTGTGTGTGTGTGTGTGTGTGTGTGTGTGTGTGTGTGTGTGTGTGTGTGTGTGTGTGTGTGTGTGTGTGTGTGTGTGTGTGTGTGTGTGTGTGTGTGTGTGTGTCAATGCATGATTTTTGTCACACAGTGTGTGTGTGCGTGTGTTTATACATGTTTATGATCATGTCAGATCATACAAATTGTGCGTGCGTGCATGCGTGTGTGTTTGCGTGCATGTGTGTGTTTGCTGATGTATGTATTGGAGTTTGTGTCCTTTTTATAAGTTCAAAAGTTGGGCTGGTGCTCTCTGATGGACTGTATTCATCTCTGAGCGTCGTTGTGCAAGGCTGTGTGATGTTGCTTGGCAACCAGCTTTGTGATTGTTGTGATTGGTTGTTCATGGCATAGTCTCCTCCCCATTTGTCTCCGCCCCCTGCCATGAGTGACGCCTGACTGGACCATGATAAACATCTTCCTGTATTTGAGAGAAATTCAGCAGAAACCCAAATGTACGCAAACAACACCACTTCACAGCAGTACCCTAGAAATATTATGATGCTGGGAGAATGTAAATCACCTACAATTCATCTCCATTTCCTTCTTTCTCTACTTTTCTGTTTCTGAGTTGTTTTGTGTGACAGTTGTGACTGTTTCAATTTTATTTGTCAACTGCGCACACGTACAGTGAACTATAGTAAGCAGTGAAACATAGTGTGGCCGAACACTGTCAGATATGCTGTATTAGGGACCATCAGAAAATAAGACTGCATAGCAACAAAAAAAACCCTAAAAGTACATTATATAAAAACACAGCATAATACGTACTTAAATACTCCAGTCTAAATACTACTTCTTTTACTGCTGATATTGTGCATGCATGTGTTTGCTATGTTCTCTCTCTCTTTCCGTCTCTGTCTGTCTGTCTCTGTACTCTATCTGTCTGTCTGTCTGTCTCTCTGTCTGGCTGTCTGACTGACTGTCTTTCTCTCTCTCTCTCTGTCTCTCCATCCTTACATCCATTACTTTGCCCCCCTTCATCCCTTGTGCCTTCATTCTCTCTCTTTCTCTCTCTCTCTCTCTCTCTCTCTCTCTCTCTCTCTCTCTCTCTCTCTCTCTCTCTCTCTCTCTCTCTCTCTCTCTCTCTCTCTCTCTCTCTCTCTCTGCAGATGTGCCTTTCTTCACTCCCTTTCACTTCCCGTCCTCCTCACTGCTGTTGACTTTAATGCACAAACACTTGTCAGTGCTTGTATGTTTACGATATAAATATTTTTGTATCTTGTGTGCATGGCAGCCTATTTTTGTCCATGGCAATGGTTAATTTGGAGTTTGACCTGTTGCTGTAACCATGACAATATAAACGGAAATGAACAGAATTGTCCTAGTGCTCTGGTCTTTGTGGATGTCTGATCTGCCGTCATTGTTTTTTGTTTCTTCAAGACTCGTTGACATTTCTTGTTGTCACCCAAAGTACTGTATACAATTCTTGGATTCGTCACCACAGTCGTAGAACATTTTTTTTCTCCCTTTTACGGCAAATCCTTGAGACTGTGCAAGCTGAGAACCCAAGAAGAGTGTTGATCAGTTCAAACTGTGGGCGTTTTTTTCCCCCTTGTTTTTAGTTTTTCCCCCTCGCTGTATTGTGATTCCGGTCATTCCCTGCCCAGGATGCTAACACACACCCAACCCTACATGTACTGGTTTCAAGTAAAAGATCCACAAGAATACCTCTGCACTCCCTCTCCTCTGCTCTGAGTATGTGAGTTTTTGAGTGCTGGGTATTTGCTTCGCACTGCATTCCTGCAGTCTCCTACAGTGACGGGACACACTAGCTATACGTCCGTAAACTATCACAACAAAGTTCATATACATTCTGGGTGGTTGAAGCATCACAAAATATGCACAGACACTGGCAGTTTTAGTTTTTTTCAAATAACATATTTTTAAGGATGTTGAAATGAATAGAGGATGCATTGCATCTTTTCCATCTTAAAATGTTTATTTAGAGCAGGATCTGAACTTAATTATACAAATAGAACATAAGACTGAAAAGTTTTTTTTCATGGTTTCAAATAGCCATTTCGTTTTTACAGTAAATAGCTCTGGTGGTCATAGTTTTGCATGTAGTGTCATAAAGAATGTTATATTGTACTTGGCAAGACAACTTTTTATGTGCATGGTATTATTTGTGGTCATTTCAGTGGGTAGCACTGTATAATCATTTATGATTCAAAGTTTTGTGTCACTGCTCTGTCAAGCTCTAATGATAGAACATCATCTCTCTAGTCTTATCACTCCCTGCATGTGCACTGTGTAGTCAGAGGAGTGTGGTTTTCAACAAGTACGGTAAATCAATTTAGCAGCGTTTCTTTTTCTCCTTCTCACTGCAGCCTTTCAGCTTCTTAATGTCTGAGTTGCATTGGGTCCATAGGTGGTGTCATAACGGCCCGCCATGTGTTGAGAAAAAAAACTGTCTTGAGGTTGTTATTTTTAAGTAGAAGAGCATTTTGTAGTTTTACTCTACAAGTGAATTTGAGAAATAGCATTGCATGGAGAGTCATATAAGTTGAACTAACAGTGCTGTTCTCCTAACAGGCATGATTGGTAGAAGTCTTTCAGAGGTCCAGGGTTGCTGATGCTTACGCTGATTTGCTGCCTTAAATGTATAATCTTACACTGATGCAATTCTACAGTATTTCTGGCTAGTTCAGCATCCCTCGAAACACAAAAGTCAGTGAAGACAGTTAAACTCACTCTCTACAGTATCTCTCCAGCCTCTAGATCCCTCCCTCCTCTACAAAACCCATTCGTACTGTGTGTCTTTCAGTGTAGTCTGCCGATGATTGACTTGTCCTGTATCTCTCTTTAGTCATTTTGGGAAATACAAAGGGTTGCTGTTACTGATGCTGATTTGCTGCTTTAAATTTACATTCTTATTTTGATGCAGCTTTGTTTGTCTTTCATTCTAGTCTGCAGATGACCGACTTGTCCTGTATCTCTCAAGTCTTGTATCTCTCTTTAGTCAAATGGGAGGCAGATTTGTTCCATCCACCTTACTCACCCTCACATCTTCAATATGTGAAGGGGATTTTGTGAAAGATACAGTACATGTTAGTCAGCACAGTGACCTTCATTGAGGTACAGTTAAGGTACAGTGGGACTAGTAGCATTTTAACCAGAGGTGTATAAAGGTGTATATCTAGGCCCTACAAGTAAATTAATGATGTAAGTGCCACACTAGTATTTTTGATATTACATAGTTGTTACACCTGTTGTTATTCTACTGGGTACGAATGAGGGTTTTTTTGCCTTCTACTTAACAAACCTCTGAATTATCCCCTGGTGGAAATGGTGATTCAGATTTTTATTATGGAATTTTAGGGACTGCTGAACATCTTAACATCAACTGTACCGGTTTGTTTGTTTCACAAACTGCCTTTTTGGTCTCGGAATCACTGATTAATGTATTCTATTGCAGTATTCTGCACGTCACTGCACATATCTATACGCCCATACTTTTTTTTTTTTTTTGCTGGGAATGTTTTATTTTTCTGGCTCATTTCCTCTCCAGTGTCTCCACATGATCACCTGATTAGAGGACCAAGATTTCATACACAGACAAGGAACAGGTTTTGTGGGGAATTTTCCCAATATAGTATTATTGTATTTCCTGGTAGATGGCTGAACTCCCTGGCAAAGTTCCCTCCCTCCCTCCTTTTGTCATTCTGTTTTTCTATATTTTCCGATATATAACGGAGTGTGTGTGTGTGTGTGTGTGTGTGCGTGCGTGTGTGCGTGTTTGTTTGTGTGTTTGTGTGTGTGTGTGTGTGTGTGTGTGTGTGTGTGTGTGTGTGTGTGTGTGTGTGTGTGTGTGTGTGTGTGTGTGTGTGTGTGTGTGTGTGTGTGTGCGTGTGTGCGTGTGTGTGTGTGTGTGTAGTAAAAGTTAAAGAAGTACCTCTTTCTTCCTGTCCCATGATCATAAGACGTTTGAAGTTGATAATGTGATTGAGTAAATGTGTTTGAGATAACAATAACAATGCGGTGTGAGTCATCATGCCCACGGAGAGAGAGGTTGGGCACTAGAATTCCGATCGCTGTTGCTGTTGCTTGGTTTCCATAGCGAGGACAAGTGCACTCCACCCAGGGGCAGAGCTATAGGGAGGGCCAGCAGGGCACTTGCCCCGCGGCCCGGGGCCCTCCCGTATTGGTGGTGGTTGGGGCCCTATAGTGAGCTTGGCAAGCTGTATAAGGGGCCCCATAAGTGTCTTGCCCTGGGACCCTATGTGCAACTGATCCGCCACTGACTCCACACACACACACACACACACACACACACACACACACACACACACACACACACACACACACACACACACACACACACACACACACACACACACACACACACACACACACACACACACACATGTGAGACAGACTGGCTGACCTCACCACCTGTTCTCCAAGGCACACGCTGCTGAGAGTAGCCTATGGCAGGAAATGTTGGCATATGGGAAATGATAACGGCATATCTACACCACCAAATCTAATTCAGCTGCAAGCAAATCATGTACTGTAACCGGTTTTACAGTGTAGCCAGGAATTGTTTGGGCAGAATGAAAAATTGTGTGCTTGGTGAGGAATACTTTTACACCCTTTCCAGTTAGTTCCAGTAGATGGAAGAGGTGCCAACGCCCAGACACGTTTTTTTTTACTATCAATATCCACATTTCCATTTCCACGCTAGACAATTGTCAAGAGTGTAGAACTATTTTTACGCCACCATGATGAACACAGTAATGGTACGAAACACCAAAAGCGACTAGAGCAAAAATGGCGACGGAAATTATTGATGTCTAATTGTCTATGTCCACACCTAGAGTCTAGAGTCTATGTCTGTCTGCATGGGAAAGTAAGAAACGTAATTTCAATCATTTGTATGACCAGCACATGTAAAGAAATTGACAATAAAACCGACTTGACTTGACAAATTGACTGTATGGAGAAAAGTGATTTGGGTGACAAGAGGAGATTTGAGCGTCTCAAGCGACAGTTTGTTATTGAACTGAAGCGAATATTATTTCTAATTGGAATGTCGGAATACTTGCATTCTGCTTTTAACGGGTCATACTCTGTCGCTTTCATCACTCGTGTTGCTTTTGCTTTTAAAACAGTCCAGTGGCTCTCTTTGTTGCTGTTATCTCTCCTGGTGTGTCCGCACGGCAAGGCATTGCCAGTAAAGCCTACCTGTCCTGGTGCTTCTGGTTTTGCCCTACGTATTGACTTTATTATCCATCGCCTATTTTTACTAACGGCCTCTGGACTGTATTTTTTTGTAAATTCAGCCCGTTTCCCTTTCTTTAGAAACCATATCTAAATCCATCCGTCAACACAAAGCATATAAATCTGCTTGCGGCATAAGGAAGTATTTGGAACTTCCTTCATTTTTTTTTTCTTCTCATTTTTTTGCCAGAACTTCTTTTCATACGTTCCCCCTCTCAAAAAACCCATCAAAAGCTATTGATATGTTGAATGTTGAAAGTTCTCCGTTAAAAACTGTAGTCATGCTGTGTGTGTGTGTGTGCGTGCCTGCGTGCGTGCGTGCGTGCGTGCGTGCGTGCGTGCGTGCGTGCCTGCGTGCGTGCGTGCGTGCGTACGTGCGTGCGTGCGTGCACGTGTGCGCATGTGTGTATGTGTGTGAATAGCCGCCGTGGATATAAAAGGCCAGTCTTCTCATCGTGACCTCCAGGTCAGCGCAACAGAAAAGGCATCTTGAGATCTTGATTAGGGTATTAAAACTGTCCTCCCGGATGAATCTTTTTGGCCAGCGTGTGTCCTAATTAGTGCTGTGTGTCTGCTAATTATCTGATCCCTCTCTGGTTGGGTTGGAGTTAGTCATTTAAGCCACCCTTCAGCCGTCAGCCGTCAGCCGTCAGCCTTCCGACTTCAGCCTTCACACCACACTGCCCTCTGCACCGTGCTAATTGCCAAGATCGTTTTCAATTCATAAGAAGCTCAGACTGAAAGCTAATAGTGTGTGTGTGTGTGAGACAGAGAGAGAGAGGGAGAGAGAGAGACAGAGAGAGAGAGAGAGAGAGAGAGAGAGAGTGTTGAAGGGTTACTGGGATGGTAACTGAGAGAGATGGAGAGAAATCGGCAGCAAAGTAATCACAGAAATAACCCAGCTAGTCATTCAGCAGGGAGCTGCTAAATATTTGAATCATTAAAATAATGTTCACACGGAGCATTTGTAAGAGTAAGAGTGACGGCAAAGGCAGCAGCTACGGCATATATCAGCGTGTGTGAGAGAGAGAGTGAGAGAGAGAGAGAGCGCGGACGCCAGCGTGTGTGCTGCGCGCTGCACTGTTTACACTACAAATGCGGTTGAGTTACACCATCTACAGTAAAACAGGGCTTGACTGCCAGTAACTGCAGTCACTTACCAACAAAAGCATCATTTCCTGAAAGCTCCTCCCTCCTCCTCTGCCCCCTCCCCTCCCTCCCCCTCCTTCCCTCCCTCCTCCTCTCCCTCCTCCACTCCTCTACGCTTTTTCTCTCCTCCCCCTTCTGCCCTCCTCCGTCCCTTCCCTTCCCTCCTCCTCCTGCCTGCCCTCCCCTTTCACCCCTCCCCCTTTCACCTCTCCCCTTCTCCTCCTCCTCCTCTCCGCTCTTCTCCCCCTTCCCTCTCCCCTTCTCCTTCTCCTCTCCGCTCTTCTCTCCCCCCCTCCTCCTCTCTCCCATCCCCCACCCCTCCTCCTTCTCTCTCTCTCCGCTCCCAGAAGGGCCACCTTAAGCACTAAGCAACTGGCCCCAATCAATATGACTAACCCCTCCATGCAAATACCTGCCAGTCCTGCCTGCTCCCGTCACGGGGAATCAGGAAGTGCCTAGGGTCTCTCTCTGTCTCTCTGTCTCTTTCTCTTTCTCTCTCTCTCTCTCTGTCTCTCTGTCTCTCTGTCTCTGTCTCTTTCTCTCGCTCCGTCTCTCTCCCCCTTGGCCTGCCTGGAGTTCTTTTGCCTGTTGCTACCTGTTGTGTGAGAGAGGAGCGTGTCTGTGTGTGTGTGTGCCTGGCTGCATGCGTGTGTGTGTGTGTGTGTGTGTGTGTGAGTGAGTGAGAGAGAGTGACAGAACGCGCCCGTCTAGAGACTGGAGAACAGAGACATTGCCAGACGTGTAGTAGAAGGGGGGAGTGTGTCAAGCCAAGCGCGTGGCGTGTGTGAAAAGGGGGTGTGTGTCTGTGTGTGTGTGTGTGTGTGTGTGTGTGTGTGTGTGTGTGTGTGTGTGTGTGTGTGTGTGTGTGTGTGTGTGTGTGTGTGTGTGTGTGTGTGTGTGTGTGTGTGTGTGTGTGTGTGTGTATGTGTGTGTGTGTGTGTGTCTGTGTCTGTGTCTGTGTCTGTGTGTGTGTTTGTGTTTGACCACACGCTTGTGGAAGAAAAAAAAAGAGTGAGAGAAAAGTGGAAGAGAGAAGGAGAGAGAGGAGAGGGGGTGGGGGGGGAGAGAAAAAAAGAAAAAAAGCCGGGAGCCTGCCCTCTGGAAGTGCTGTATGAGTGTGTGTGTGTGTGTGAGAGAGAGAGAGAGAGAGAGAGAGAGAGAGAGAGAGAGAGAGAGAGAGACGGCCCCTTTGCCTTGCTCTGCCTTGCCTTCTCCACGGGGAAGGTCCAGCTGTGATACCAGAAGGGTTCTCCTCTCCTGATGCCGGCGCTCAGGCTAGTCCCACAGCACATGGGATAGGAGGAGGATCTGTTGTGGTGTGTGTGGCCGTGTGTGTGGCCGTGTGTGTGTGTGTGTGTTGCGCCGCGCGTGTTCGTTGTCGTCTTTCCTTTCCTGCCGGAGGTGAAGCAGCCCGGGTGACAGTCTGTATGTGTGCCTGCGTGGCCCCCGCGCCTGGAGTTTTAGGACTCATGTCGGACGTGCCGTTTTGGACTAAGTTTTACGCACAGCTGGGACGACCACTGCCCAAGGTAGCGCAAACTAAAATGCCCTTTGTCTTGGGTTTTTATGTTTGTTTTTTGTTTGATCTTGGGGTTTTTAAAACGCTTGTTCTTGCACAAGTGTTCTTTCTCACATTTTTCTTGAATTTGTGGTGTGCTTGAACTTTACACTCACGCCGTTGAGTCACAGAATACTTCATATGGTCTTCATGAGTTTTCATGTGGTGTATGTATTTTGTTAGGTGTCTACAGTATGTGAAAACTTTAAAGCTGTCAGCTGGCGTGATGTTCTCACTCAGCATGTCTAGTTAAAACTTGTATTGTATTGGGTGATTTACTGGAAAAGCTTCCTTGAACGTTATTTCATAATTCACTTCCTTGTGCACTGCTCATATTAGGGGGAGATATCCTCTGGTTATTTCCTTATTGGTTAAGATAACACCTAATCTTGTGGTTCAAGTCATTGAATGTGCCTTGTCGGTAGTTATAGCGAATGGTTTAAGCAAAGAAGGGAAACGATGGGGTAGTAGAATGGGTTGTAGTTGAATATACTTTACAGTTTATAACGAGAACCCTTCAGAACATTCCTTGTAAAACTTCGTAAAAAACACAACAAAAAATAAAAGATAGGGGGAAAAAGACCAGTGACAATAGCCATGTCGAAAGAATAAAGCAATGAAACAACACCACCACTTTGATACTACAATGGCATTGTGTCATCCCAGTTAATGAGTGGATGGTCATGACAAAGCTTCATAAAAACACAACAAATATAAGATAGAAAAAATGACCAGTGGCAATAACCATGTAGAAAGAATAAAACAATGAAACAACACCACCACTTTGATACATTACATTACATTACATTACATTACATTACATTACATTACATTACATTGCATTTGGCAGACGCTTTATAACAATGGCATTGTGTCATCCCCAGTCAGTGGGCCTTGTCAATGAGTGGATGGTCATGACAAATCACACTCATTACCCCTGGTTTCCAGTAAGGAAGACGGCGTCATGCAGCCAGTCAGCACCCAGGCACTCCACTCTACTCCACTCCATTCCACTCTACTCCACTCCACTCTACTCAGCTATTCTGTCCTACAAAGCAAAAAGGCAGTAACTGCATCCATTGCTGTTTAAAATGAGTTACTATGACTTTAATGGCATATATCAAAGTCTAAAGTTAAATAAATCTACTCCACTCTGCTCAGCTCTACTCAGCTCAGCTCAGCTCTACCCAGCTATTGCCCTCGGACACTGGAGCCTGCTCCCAGTGCATTTTAGCTTAATTGTGAGTTGATTTAACACCTTTCTATGTTGCATTTGGTCCCAGAGTGTTCACAGTTTTAGCACAGTGTTAACACTGCTGAATTTACTGTGCAAAAAGGTGTGCATTGAACCAAAGGTGTGCTATTCTGCCCTACAAAGCAACAAGGCAGTAACAGCATTGCTGTTTCAAAGTAGTTACTATGACTTTAATGCCATATATATCAAAGTCTAAAGTTAAATAAAAGGATTGATCTTCAAAAAAAGGTGGTAATATAAAGTAACAAAACTGTCACGTGCCAAAAAAGTCAACTGACTTCTGCGCAGTTACTGCTTTTTTTTTGCTTTGTAGGGCAGTATTGCCCTCGGCCACTGAAGCCTTCTCCCACTGCATTTTAGCTTAATTGGGAACAAAACCTCATGCAAAACCTGGGAGACCGTAGCCGTGACAGGCCGCTGATTTATGCGCTGATTAGTGAGCTGCTGTATAATGGCTTTACGCTATGTCATAGGGCATAGCGCTGACGTCCTTGACAGCCTCTTGGCATCAGTCTATATACTCCAGAACCCAAAGCCTTCTCCTCCATGCCTTCTCCTTCATGGCCTTTTGTCTCTCGCTTGTATTGTTGACAGTTTTTAATTGCACTTTTAAATGCCATTAAATGCCAGTATACACAGTTAAATGTGCAGTGTTATTTCAACACTTGGAGAGTTGATTTAACAGCTTTGTGTGGTGCGTTTGGTACCAAAGTGTTCACAGTTTTAACACAGCGTTAATAACTCTGCTGAATTTACCGTACTCTGCAAACCAAATGCAAAGGTGTGCATTGAACCAAAGGTGTGCATTGAACCAAAGGTGTGCATTGAAAAAAAAGATATGACTTTGTAGCTTAATTTGTGTGTAATTTGTGTGTAATTTGTGTGATTAGTGTGTATTGTCCTTCCTACGCCATCCATATAGATGAAGGCTGGTTGTCTTAATGTCAGTGTGGCCCTACAGGCACTTGCACTATGCAGACAGGGCGTGCAACTTACTGGAACTTACTCATGCTCGCCTGCCGTTGCCGTTCGGTAACTCTGGAGCGGTGCGTTCTGGGAACAGCGCGTTAAGGCCAATAGACAAACAACAGACAACACCACACAATGGCAGCAGCAGCAGTAGCTGGAGGATAAGGAGTGTGGCTTTGTGCTGCTCGCCGTGGAACAGAGGTGTCAATCCCGGCTTCATAAAGTAAAATCCACTGCCACAAATTTGATCCAACCAGCTCTGAATCAGCTGATTATTGAGCATTCAAGACAGGTAGATCAGCTACTTATTGGGAGTCACCTGTGTTGCAAGGAAACTATGGCAGGGTTTTTATTACTTTCTGGACCCGGAATTGACACCTTTGCTGTGGATCACAGCGTTTGGGCAGATAGACAATAGACCAGTGTTTCTCAACTGGTGGGTAGCGACCCAAAAGCGGGCCGCGGAGTGGTCATGGGTGGGTCGTGGGGCCTTGGTGTAAAAAAAACGAAATTCTAAATAAAAAAAATCCAACTTTTCCTGCAACAATTTACAACTTTTATTTTGATACGCTAGTGAACTCCGTGTCATCTGTCGTCATAGATACAATCTGAATGTTTATGCGAGATCGATAGCGTGCAACCAGTCATTCGAGTCTTGGTTACATTTTGAGAATTGCATTGAATTGACATGAACGCTAAAAAAAATTGGGTCGCGACCGAATGAGAGTGGAAAATGGTGGGTCCCAAGACTGTTCCAGTTGAGAACCACTGCAATAGACTACAGACAACAGCAGTAGATGCAAAACCAGGAGTGTGTCTTTGTGTTCACCGTGTGGCTTCGCTTACGCCAGGGACACATACACGCAAATTTGGCCAAGCAAAGCGAACTTCGCTATTCATTCCAATGAGCGAGGTGAAGACAAGCGAACAGGAGCAAAGCGAAGCGAAAATATTCAACCAAGTTTAATATTATGCAAATGAAGAGCTAATTTCGCCTGCAGTGGTGGCCAATCAAATTAACAAAATAAAAGTTCCATTCTATTTGATTCGCTGGGATGACCTGATAACCGTTGAGCTGTTCTCAGAACGGAACACTGAATTTCGCCTCTCTTCGCTTTGCACGTTTCACCTGCATGTGTCCCCGGCATTGCGTGTGGGCAGTGGCCCGACCTCAGCCCCCCCTCCCCCCTTCCTCTGCCCCCCCACCCCCACCCCCCCCCCTGCCTCTGTTCATGTTCAGTCAGCGGTAGCAGGGCCAGAAATGTTTGCACTGTAAATAGAAGCAGAAGAAAATAAATGGGCCGTAGCCGCAAAAGAGCGAAAGGGTACAGCAGGTTATTATTAGAAACGTACTATACTGTATGGGGGGGTTCATTTTTGACCAGCAAGAACACAATATAATAAGGCCACTAAAGTGGAAGGCATGCGGTGGAGCCAGGGAGGTGGCCTACTATCACCGGCTGGCACACGGACACCTGCGGCAGGCTCTGCCAACACCAACGCTGAGCTGTGCCCATTCTTCCATTGGCAGCCAGTCAGCATTTACTGTATCCTGGCTATATCTATCATAGTTTCCTTGTGGACTTTGTTGGGTCGTCTTCTTCTGTCATTCTCTACTAGCATATTCATATGAGACATGTGACATGTACACACACTTCAGCACACACTTCAGGCACACAATTTAGCGTGCGCACACACACACACACACCCACACACACACACACACGCACGCACGCGCACACATACACACACACGCACACACTTCAGCGTGCGCACACGCACACACACACACACACACTTCAGGCACACACTTCAGCGTGCACACACACACACACACACACACACACACACACACACACACACACACATAGTACGCATGCTTGCATACACACGTGTCAATGCACGCAAATGCTCGCGCTGACTTACGGTAAGGTAAGCCCACAGCACTGCTCTCCGCAGTCTCAGTGGAGTGTGAGATCTGTGCCAGCTCACAGCTCGGTTGGTTCCTGTCTGGGCTGCGCTGCGCTGTGGCTGTGGCTGTGCTGCCAGGGCCGGATTAAGACAGCCTGGGCCCCCCTAGGCTACAGGTTGCAGTGGGGCCCCCCTGGAAGGCCATTTTTGTGACAAATTTACATAAACATAATGCCATAATGCATAATGCATAGTGCCACAATTATGAACTAGGAATTAAGTATAACTTGTCTACCAACTGTACTCAATACGACACATACATTTTTCAATATTGCATCCTGTCATCATAATTCAGCAATTTTTCACTTTTGGGCAATCAGGGGCCCCTAGGCTGGGTCAGGTGGGGGCCCCTAGGCTGCAGCCATATCTAGCCTGTGCGTTAATCCGGCCCTGTGTGCTGTGTTGCGACTCAGCTCTCCTCTCCCTGACACCAGACACGCGAGGGATATGGCTGCAGCCTAGGGACCCCCACCTGCCAGGGGGGCCCTGATCGGCCAAAAGTGAAAAATAACAGAATTGTGTAATGTTGAAAAATTCATCTGTCGTGCTGAGCGCAGTTGGTAGACATGTTAATCCTTAAATTCCTAGCTTGTAATTATGATGCTGTCTATATACATTCTTCACGAAATTTGCCTTGACTGGGGGCCCATAGAAACCTGCAGCCTAGGGGCCCCATGCCATCTTAATCAGGCCCTGCTCTCTGACACCAGACACGCGAGGGAGGCCACGCGAGGCCAGGCCGTCGGGGCTAAACTAAAGGTGACATGCGGTTATTGCAGAGCCTGCGACCTGTCAGTTTCCCTTACCGGCCCCCTCCGTTTGAAGTGTTTTTACTGACATAGCACAAAAAAGTCTGACGGAGACAGTCACAGGAGGAGTCGTCTTCTTTGATTTAACAAAGAACAACCTTTTATCTCTTTTTTTTCTCTCTCGTTCTCTTTCTCTCTCTTTTTTGCTTCTTGTCTTCTCTTTCTCCTTCCCTGCTGTGTCTCTCTCCACATGCGTGTACCTAAACAAGCAGGCTGAACCACCCTAGGTGGATGTAAAAAAAAAGCAAACGCACATGAAAAAAAAAGAATCAAATCATGAAAATAGAAAATGTGATTCTTTCTCTGATTCTTTCTTGATCTTTTCTGTGTAGCAGAAGAACTGTTTTGGAGGTAAAAGGCTGCTCTTGACTGGCAGTGGAGGGTTTAAGCATTGAGCATTTAAGAAATTCACATTCCGACCTGTTTTTTCCGAGAGTCAGGTTAAGGTGGGGCCCTACCGTGGCCGCGACCTGGGTTTGATTCCCGGTCCGGGTCCTTTGCCGGCCCTTCCCCGTCTCTCTCTCCCATCTCTCTTCATGTCTGTCCTGTCTCATAATGGAGGCTTGAAAAGCCCCAAAAAATACTTAAAAGGTGGGACAGGAAAAAGCAACACACTATAGATGGTCACAAAGGTCTGAGCATGCTATACACTTCAGTGTTTAACGAACAGATATTGAGGAAAGGAGGCAGTGTTTGGAGCACGGGGTCTTTGTCTGGTCGACACATATAAAGCACAGACCTGTAGAAGCCACATAAGAATATTGAGGAAAGTCGACAGTGTTTGGAGCTTCGTCCGCTTGGCATTGAAGGGGGACACGTGTCAAGCACAGACTGGCAGGAGCCACTGAGGAACATTGAGGAGGAAAAGTAGGCAAAGTTTGGGCCAGGATCGAGGGTCTTTGTCTGCTTGGCATTACACTTATAGGTGTTCTTTTCTTTTTAAGAACTTTTGGGTCTTACCTTTATTGGACAGGACGTTTGAGAGGAGACAGGAATCTAGTGGAAAAGAGAGACAGTGACAGTAAAGCATTGGCAAATGACCTTGGGCCTGAATCAAATCCAGATCCCCCGGTGTAACAGTGTGGTGCCTTAGCCGTTTGAGACACAGCCAAGCCAACGCAGGCATTGCATGCAAAGGTGTAGGTTTGCTTGGAAAGCGGTGTGGACATTACAATGGGAAATTGTCCATACGTATGGTATTTTAGCAGTATATTTGTGAAACAGTGGTGGGGTTAAGCTACGTTCATCTCAAAAGTGGGGTAACACTTTATTTTAGGGATACATCTATAAGCACTAATACATACAGTGTTAATACCTGCATAAGTAACTTGTAAGGCATGATGTACTAAGCAAACACCAAGGCCTACTAGGTCCTTACTAAGGTTAAATTGGTAATAAATCCCTTATTGTGCATGAACAAGACATTTGCAAATACATGCCTAACAACAAATGTTTGATTTTGCTTTGTACATGCCTTACAAGTTACTTATACAGGCACATTGTATGTATTAGTGCTAATAGATGCGTCCCTAAAATAAAGTGTTACCAAAAGTGGTATGGACATGTCCCCACCATCCACACCTAAAATAACACCCATGATTGCATGTAAAGCAGAGACATCTGGGTCCCTCGGCGTAACAGTGTGGTGCCTTAGCTGTTTGAGACACAGCCAAGGCCGGCATTGCATGTAAAGCAGAGACAGGCTGAAGCCAGCGGGGCCCCACAACAACCCGTCACGGCGTTGCTCAACAAGCGCCTGCCCACAGATACAGACAGAGACGGAGATGGGCCTCATCTCGCTCCAGAGCCGCCGTGACTTAAAAGTGCCCACATCACAGCTTCGGGATGGGAGGTGTTTAAAAGTGCCCACATCACAGCTTCGGGATGGGAGGTGTTTATTAAAAGTGTCCACATCACAGCTTCGGGACGGGAGGTGTTTAAAAGTGCCCACATCACAGCTTTGGGACGGGAGGTGTTTAAAAGTGCCCACATCACAGCTTCGGGACGGGAGGTGTTTAAAAGTGCCCACATCACAGCTTCGGGACGGGAGGTGTTTGAAAGTGCCCACATCACAGCTGAGCTTCGGGGCAGGAGGTGTTTATTTCCCCATTACACATACAGTACACACATGCACAGAGAATGGCAGGCTGTATATAGAAGGAGAGACAGACAGGCAGAAGGGAGAAAGAGAGAGAAGCAATAGCTTAAGGAAAGACGTGGAGTCAGATCCTGGGCTTTGCTTTTAGATTTCTACTGGAGGCTTTTCGGCTGCACTCTCAGCCCATATCATATACAGAAAAGATATAAAACTTCACAAAATGACATCACATTACATTACCGTACATTACATTTAGCCTACGCTTTTTTGCAAAGGGACTTACAGTAATGTAGATGATTCACATATGGACTGTACAATTCTTCCGTAGCACATCCTTTAAAAGTGTCTCATTCCAC
>NC_085862.1:4645012-4662512 GCF_034702125.1 Engraulis encrasicolus
TTACCCTTGAGTGAGTGCTTGGTTTCCAATAGACATGTGTGGCATATTAGCGGTATGAGATTCGCTTCTACCTATCCCCTACCTCATGTGTATTCCCGTATTTTCGGGAAATCAGAAAGTACTTGCATTGCTCTTGACCTGACTAGTTGCAGCGTCGAAGGTGCTGTGTCATTAGGAGGGGTAGGTGGATACACAGTCAATATTCCAGCGTTCACAAGTTTAATCTTGAGTGAGGGCTTGGTGTACAATAGGCATGTGTGGCATATTTGCAGGATGAGATCCACTTCTACCTACCCCCTTATGTGTGTATAGAGCAGTGTTTCTCAACCAGGGTGCCGAACGTCTCCAAATGTGTTACTTTTCTAAGCTTGTGTTGTATTGGATGCGATGCTAATGTTATGCGGCTTGTTGGTTTGGGGTGCCTTGAGATTTTTCATGAGTTGAAAGGTTGAGAAACACTGGTATAGAGGAATTGCAGCTGGGCGCTCTAGTGAAGTGGAGTATGGGGAGTTAGTGGGACAATTCAGGAAGCCTTCGTATATGACAGGTGAAAGAGGGAAGGATGGATTTAAATATGTGTGAAGGCAGGAGCGGGTAATGACAGCTGTCAATCACTCGCCGGCTTCCTCAAGAAACAACATTTAATTCAACACTTAGACTAGAGAGTCAATTTAACATCTTCTAGAGTGTATCTGGTCACAGAGTACTCTCTAAATGTTGAATTAACACCACATTTCTTTACCTTGTAAGGGGGGCTGTCTGGTCAGTTGGTGGGTGGGTGGATCCATTTGGTACTGGTGGAGTTGGGGTAATGAGACGTCTGGCTGTCTTTTGATGATAATAAGTGGAGTGATCGGTTTTCAGCTTGAATGTTCACTCATTGAACTCATATGCACATATGGCACAAACACATACTGTACATTTTTTTTCTGACTGGTTTACACCCTTCTCTTTTCTCTCTTCCCCTATATTGTATCCTATATGGGCCCCATCGTGCCCTAGAGCTCTATACGTCATGCAGTACCCTGGCTGATTCATGGGGCTGTGCTCCATGTATGATGTAAACGAGTAATGTTTCGTGTATGATGTTTCCTTCTTCCTGCTAAGAGTGTTACAACACCTCCTCATCCCACCTTTACTGTAGTGCTGTCTGATCTGCCCATCAGTCTAGTAAACTGACTTACCTTTCTACCTAATTTCCCCATTCCTCTGTCATTCTCTTTCACATTCTCATTCTCTATCTCTCTCTCTGTGTAAATTATGTGCATATACTATATTTTTACATATTGTATTTCTGTATTTTGCTTCCTTCTTCCGTCTGAGTATGTTACTCCTGTGGCACTGTCTGCATATCAGCTTGTCTGTCTAGTAGACTGACTTACCTTTCCTCCCTTATTTCCCCATACCTCTCTCATTCTCTTTCTCTGTCTCTGTCTCTTTTTCTGTGTAAATTATGTGCATATGCTATATTTTTTACATATTTTAGTTCTGTATTTTGCTTCCTTCTTCCTGGTGAGTGAGTGAGTTTATAACACCATAACACCTCCTCCCACCTGTGGCAAATCGTCCCCACCCACCTGGCGTGGCGTGAGGTGCCAGCCACTGACTCATCTCCAGACCGGATCAGATAGGAAGCTGACGCTCGCAGGACAGGAGACAGAACAGGGCCGCCCTTGACGATCGCAGTAATAATAATAATAATAATAGCAATAATAATAATTATAATAATAATAACAATAATAATAATAATAGTAATAATTTCGTTTTACATAGCGCCTTTCAAAACACCCAAGGTCGCTTCACAATGTATCGTATAGGAAAGTGTGAGTGTGTGTGCGTGTCAGTGCGTGAGTGTGTGTGTGAGTGCATGCAAGTGAATGTGTTTGTGGAACTAGCAGGACTAGCAGCTATAAGCCTCCGGGAAGAGATGTTGTTTAAACTTCATCAGACCTGACACTCCCTGCTGACTTACTTTCCCTATTACTGTGGTGGTGTAGGCAGCTAATGAACCACTTTGTGCTATGTTATAACCTCATTGACCGCAAAATTATAATGACCTAAGTCTCAATCTGTTACTTAAAGGGACACTGTGCAGGGAATGGTCAAAAAAGATCAGATAGGAAGCTGACGCTCGCAGGACAGGACAGGACAGGATAGGGCCGCCCTTGACGATCACAGTGATAATAATAATAATAATAATAATAATAATAATAATAATAATAATAATAATTTTGTTTTATATATCGCCTTTCAAAACACCCAAGGTCGCTTCACAATGTATCGTATAGGAAAGTGTGAGTGTGTGTGCGCGTCAGTGCGTGAGTGTGTGTGTGAGTGCATGCAAGTGAATGTGCTTGTGGAACTAGCAGCTATAAGCCTCCGGGAAGAGATGTGTCTTAAGGTGTTGTTGAAACATGGCAGTAACACTTCATCATCAGACCACTAGCTGCTGAGTTGCTTTCCCAATTACTGTGGTGGTGTAGGCAGCTTATTAACCGCTTTGTGCAGAGCCTCTGTTAATAACCTCATTGACCTCAAAATTGTAATGACCAAGTCCCAAGTTGTAATCAAATGTATTACTAAAGGCCCTGTGCACTGTCATAGTGGTGTAGTACTATAGTAGTTACGTTTTTTCAGTGACTATTATAGTGTTCCACTGGTGGAATGGCGTAAGGGAGCGGCTACCTGATCTCTTTTTGCCATAGAAATCAAGGAACTTGCATTCCGGCTGTGTTTCTTATTTTCTGGTGGTTATTGTAGACGTTACGTTAACTTACACCTTACACCTAACACTTAACACACTTAAACACTTACACACTAAAACCTTATCTCTTTTTTCTCTCTCCCTCTCTCTCTCTCTCTCTCTCTCTCTCTCTCTCTCTCTCTCTCTCTCTCTCTCTCTCTCTCTCAAATTTCAATTCAAATTCCAATATGCTTTATTGGCATGCCTGTTCATGTCAGTGTTGCCAAAGCTTACGAATGACATCACAATGGGTAACAGAACGTTACGGTCGATAAAGAACATTAAGAACACTAAGCCTGCGTGTATTAAGAGTATCAATTAATATATCTCTCTCTCTTCCTCTCTCTCCCCCTTCTCTCTCTCTCTCTCTCTCCCCCTTCTCTCTCTCTCTCTCTCTCTCTCCTCCTCCTCTTCCTCTCTCTCCCCCTCCTCAGGACCTCTCCTGCCTAGATGACCTGTCCTCCACGTCGCTCTTCTCCTCCCCGACGGACTCGCTATCGGAGTACACGGATGGCTCCTTCCTGCCCTCCTCCAGCAGCAGCCTGGCGCGAGTGCCCACGATATGGGACATCAACACCCCCGCACAGAGCCAGCCAGAGGTGGGAAATAAACTAACACACACACACACACACACACACACACACACACACACACACACACACACACACACACACACACACACACACACACACACACACACACACACACACACACACACACACACACACACACACACAGCCAGCCAGAGGTGGGAGCTACACACACACACACACACACACACACACACACACACACAACACACACACACACACACACACACACACACACACACACACACACACACACACACACACACACACACACACACACACACACACACACACACACACACACACACACACACACACAGCCAGCCAGAGGTGGGAGCTACACACACACACACACACACACACACACACACACACACACACACACACAGCCAGTCAGAGGTGGGAACTAATGCCTCACACACAACTGCATAGGTTGCTTTATTACACAGACACGTTAATAAAGAAACCTATGCATGCTCCAACCTTTATGAGCCTCTCTCACAACATAACACACACCTGCTCTGATGGCTGCCACTAAGCTGAGGGTCGCACACACACATGCATGCACACACACATTGACATGCACACAGGCACACACAGATACATACTTTCACACACATGCATGCACACACAGACACACATACAGTATGCCTGCAGACACGCGCACGCATGCATGAACATACGCACACGCACGCGTGGGCACACACACAAACACACACACACACACACACGCACACACGTACACAAGGAAGCAATGAAGCAATGTTTTGAACTTGCTCAGAACGCAAACACCCTTGTTCTGAAGAGTAGGCCTAGGGTGCAGTGTGCAAACATATTCAGGGACCAAACCACACAAGCAAGCAGGCAAGCAGCACATGATGCAATACACTACAGCAGGGGTTCCCAAGCTTTTTCAAATTGGGGCCCACTCGAAATTGTCAAAAATGTTCGGGGCCCACCTCTGACCCAGTAAAGAATAAAACTCAAATAAATCAACAACAACACACACCAAAATATGATTATTATTTTTGGAAAATGATTTCAAGGCCCACTTGGAATACCTTCAGGGCCCACCAGTGGGCCCCAGCCCATAGGTTGGGAACCACTGCACTACAGTTTACCTCGCGGGCAGGGCACTGTCCTCACCTCACCAGCCCTTCCATGGAAGCCTTACTCACTTACTCATAACCATATCACTCTACTGTTACCGGATGTCAGTCTGACCACTCACCTCTGCTTTCCTCTGCATTTTTGTGAGCTCATCATGTTGTTTTGTGCGTCATCATGTTTGTCAAGCTACAGACTCATTCATGTACTACAGTATATTGGGCTTTAGATAATCTTTTTTCATCACTTGCTAATTTGGCTAGTACTTACTGTAGATGTTAAATGTTAGCAGCTACACATACATTACATTCTCTATTTGTCAAAGTGGCTTGCGAGCTTTCTTTTCTACCAGCCAAACTGAATCCTCACCAGCATTTGGTTGGTTGGCAGGTGTTAATTTAGAGCTCTGATTATACTATATATATATTAGCGTGATTGATTCCATGATTCCATGATCTCAATTTCATTTTTTTGTTGCTTGTTTCATTGTTTATGTCTATACTTATTTGTTATCCTTTATTTACATTTGGTTTATATGTTTTTCTTTTGTGTGTGTTCTCCAGTTGAGCGCCAACAGGTTTCAGGGCCTGAAGAGTTTAGAAGACTTCAAGGCCATTATCAGTACCCCACCTCCCATAGTCTTCCAGGTATCATCTCACACTCCATGGCACTCCATCTTTTACTTCTTCTTCCTCTTTTTCCTCTTCTCCCTCTTCTTCTTCTTCTTCTTCTTCTTCTTCTTCTTCTTCTTCTTCTTCTTCTTCTTCTTCTTCTTCTTCTTCTTCTTCTTCTTCTTCTTCTTCATACTCCTCCTCCTCCTCTTCTTCTTCTTCTTCTTCTTCTTCTTCTTCTTCTTCTTCTTCTTCTTCTTCTTCTTCTTCCCTTGCTCAGTGGCCTATGTGGCTTTAGGTTTTTCATTGTCAGCGTGTTTGCTACTCACAGTTGGTTGAGCCCTTTGACTTAACCTCTCTCTCTCTCTCTCTCTCTCTCTCTCTCTCTCTCTCTCTCTCTCTCTCTCTCTCTCTCTCTCTCTCTCTCTCTTGCTCTCTCTCTTGCTCTCTCTCTCTTGCTCTCTCTCTCCCCCCCCCTCTCTCTCTCTTGCTCTCTCTGCCCCCCCCCTCTCTCTCTCCTTCTCCCCCTCTGCCTCTCTCCCTCTCTCTCTTCCTCTCTCTCTCTCTCTCTCTCTCTCTAGACTCCAAGGCCTGTGACTCCAGCTGATACAGAGCAGGAGGCAGAGGAGGAGGAGTCTGAGGAGCTCGGCCATGTGGACACCTACGCAGACTACAAACCCTCCAAATGTAAACACACACACACACACGTGCACGCACGCACGCGCGGACACACACACACACACTAACACACACACACACACACACACACACACACACACACACACACACACACACACACACACACACACACACACACACACACACACACACACACACACACACACACACACACACACACACACACACACACACACACACACACACACACACACACACACACACACAGATAAAAGCATAAGCTAGATGAAATGTAATGTCTTCTCTCCTCCCAGCCACTGCATTGTGTTTGTTCCTGTGAGTAAGGCACCTAACCCCACATTACTCTAGGGACTGTAACCAATTCCCTGACAAACAACTAAGTCGCTTTGGATGAAAAAGCACAATGTAATGTAATGTCGTCTCTCCTTCCAGCCACCATAGGTGTGTCCCATCCGGATCGTGTGGTAGAGACTAACACCTTGTCCAGTGTCCCGCCTCCGGACGTGACGTACACACTCTCCATCCCGGAGCCCACCATCAACACCGGCCTGCTGTCCGCTCTCCAGCTGGAGGCCATCATCTACGCCTGCCAGGTAGGGAGCAGTGTACACACACACACACACACACACACACACACACACACACACACACACACACACACACACACACACACACACACACACACACACACACACACACACACACACACACACACGGGTAGATGACGTGACGTGTAAATTTTGCTGTCGCAGGCTCTTAAAATTAAGTAAATTCATGCTTTCAAAATTGTCAATGCTTTAAATGATTAAACTAATGTCGTTGTTGTGAAAAAGTAATGTGTAATATATACAGAGCTTAAATAAGTATACTTAATTTTGAGTCAAATGTCACATTTGTCCTATGGTGTGATTGAGGCAAGCCTGGTTCTCCATATTAAAACATTTTTAAATAAATAATCAAAGCTCAGTCATTTGTCTAAACAACCCTGGCATGTTTTTCAAGGTGTCTATTTTAGCAAGTGGCAATGCTTAATTTTTTTCCTGTTTTTCTGAGACCGTATGGACTTATGAAACTTTGTCACAGAAAACAATGTCCTGTGGTGTGACATCATATTTTTGGTTAATTCTGTGGATAATTATCTATTGTTGAAGCTCCAGCGGTACATAAATTGTGACTTTAGACCCTTAAGAAGCCAATGGCAAGGGTGGATTTTAGATTTTTCTCTCAGAGTTCTTCAGTCAATCAATTATGTTTTGCTACCACAAGATGTATTAGTTTTGTAGTCCTTTGGTGTGACAGCCATAAAATACATTTTGACAATAGTGTATATTTTTCATATTTTTTTCTTATGTAGATGTATGAAAATGAATCTTACTAAAGGTGAAATTGTATTTCAGTTGGCAACGACATGGCTTTAAATTAACTCAAAAGCTCAAAAGTCCTATGGTGTGATGGTAAAAGTCCTATGGTGTGATGGTAAAAGTCCTATGGTGTGACACTTTGGAGTATCACACCATAGGACAAACAGGTCACACCAATGGACTGTATTTGAGAAATAGCTTTTAAAACAACTGGTAGTGCATATTTTTTTGTTTTGTTGTTTGACTAGATAAATATTGTGTATTCAAATTACTTATTCCTTTATTGGGCTTTGGAATTTATACTTTGATGCATTGTTCATGAATATTTGCTGTTGATTTTAGATACTGTCAAATGATATAAAATGTCATTAACGGTGCTTTGAAACCATAAAATATAACGGTAACAGTGAAGGAAAGATCAGTGAGAGAGTATATAGAGGAGTATAGATTAATAAAGTATGCTGTGTAGAGCTCAATATACAGCATAAATGTGCTGTCCAGCTTGAGATACCAAACAGGCACTGGTCACTACACACTACAGGTTCAATGGTGTGACAGTCATAGCATACCTACAAAAGTGTGATGGTCATGCCAAGGTCACACTTCAGTATGAGTCTTATGAGCTCTGCAGGTTACATTTAATGACCGCATGGCTGTCATTAAGAGTTACGATAGGCTGATAATCGACGATTCAAAGACTTATAAGTGTAAAGTGTAGGTCCATATTGACTACAACATTATATTATGATCAAAAGACAAAATAATCACGTTGATATATTTGTTTCTGGCTCAGTTTTAAATTTCTGTCCTTTAGCGTGACATGAATGTCCTACGGTGTGACATGTTTTAAACGCTCAAATATTTGTTTGAGCTAAACAATATGTTTGATAAACACTGAATATTGCATTAGGGAAGAACAAATTATCGTCCCTGAAAAGTTAGTATAAATTCGGACAATTTTGAACATTTAAAAGAAAGATATCCCTGTTTTTCCTCGAAGGTTTCTAATAATCTCACATCTAATGGGAAAAAAATACTTAAATGGTAATTTCTCATTAAATTAAGACTTTAAAAAATTGCAATAAATATGAAGAGTGAAACAATGTTCATATAACTCCATCAAGCCATTTCTACATTACTTAATATATTTATTTCTTAACGTCACACCAAAGGACATATTTTCGGCAAATTGCTTTATCAACGTAAATAAATAATCAATGAATAGACCAGCATTGTGACCACTTGGATTTTTTGAAAGATTAATTGCTGCACTACGTAGACATATACTTTTTTCCCTCATAAACAATGTTTTGTGAAAAAAATGTTTTTTGCTGCCTATCCGTCATCTACCCACACACAGTACATACAGTACACACACACACACACACACACACACACACACACACACACACACACACACACACACACACACACACACACACACACACACACACACACACACACACACACACACACAGATACACACACACACACACACATACATACACGCACACACACACACACACACACACACACACACACAGTACATACAGTACACACACACACACACACACACACACACACACACACACACACACACACACACACACACACACACACACACACACACACACACACACACACACACACACACACACACACACACACACACACACACACACACAGAGACACACCATCTACGCCTGCCAGTTAGGGATCCATACGCAGACACACACACATGCACACCATCTACGCCTGCTAGGGGTAGTCTTTTTTATCAACACACACACTCTCACACACACACAGGCATACAGGCATACACACATATTCACACACATAGGTGTGCACACATTCGTAGGCATCCAAATCCATACGGCACACACATAAATATATACTGTATTACTGTAACATGCTGCTCCTAAATCTCAACTGCTGACACACATAAAGGACAACACTTACTCTCCCACACATACAAAAAAACAGAAATATATGCATGTTAAGGTCACATAGTAAATACAGAGATGTCATATTAGATAAACGCTATCACAGACAGTACAGTAGGCGTATATCACTACTTATCTCACTGAAGCATTGGTACGCTTTTCCTGTAGTACTCCAGTTAACCTTTCTACTTGAAAACAAAGGCTTTAAACAGCGGGTTTGGCTCATGATGTGTGTCTGTGTCCGTATAAACGTAACCAAAAAAAGGAGGGCACCTTGCATCAGGTGTCTTTAAACTGCAAATAAGGCCACTTGATGCAAGGTGCGCCACTTTTTTGCTACATTTGAAGTTATCATCACCTTTAAGGTAATTGATGAGCACTGAGTGAAGCTCCTTGCTGTAATTGACTCTGTGTCCGGCCGTCTGTCCGTCTCTCCATCCCTTTGTAACACGAGGTGATCCTCAAGAATCAGAAGCTTCCTGCTAGCCTGGGAAGTCCCATCCTGCCTTGCACAATCTCTCTTGCTATTAGTTCTGGTGGTAACCAGGCAGCATGCTTCCTGCTGTGAGATGGGGCAGAGCACCCATCTCCATGTTTCTCAAAAAAAAAACTACCAAATCTAAAAATGTATATTAAAAAGTGAAATAAAATGCTACATTTAAATGAATTCGCTTTAAATTCTTTAATCCAAGGGTGATTTAAATATTCCCACTATTCACACCCCTCTTCACGCACACTCTTCTCATTTGCCCATTTCACCTGGGTCTCTTGTCAGTTGAATTGCCGATTAATTGCGATTAATGTTTTTTAATCGATTAACGCATTGATCGATTAAAGTCGATTAATCGATTAATCATTTGCATCCCTATCTACTGTACTTTACAGCAACACGAGGTGATTCTCCAGAATCAGCAGCGTGCCGGCTTCCTGCTGGGGGACGGGGCGGGGGTGGGGAAGGGCCGCACGGTGGCCGGCATCATACTGGAGAACTACCTGAAGGGGCGCAAGAGAGCACTGTGGTGAGGAGCAAGAGATGTACACACCGTTGCACGCACGCACGCACACACGCACACACGCATGCACGTGCACTGGACACAGGGTTTTTTAAAACAAACACACACACTTACTCACGCACACACAAACACACACACATGCATGCACGCACGCACGCACACAGATAAAGCAAACATTTGTGTGCCAGGGGCTCAGTCAGGTCTTACCTTACATAATCAGTAGAGACAGGGAGTTATAGCCTGTCTGTGAACACACAATGATGTAATTTCTGTTCAGCAAACGCACACACACACACAAGCACACATTCCACAGAATATTCAATAACTGCGAACTGAACGTCATTTTTCACAACTGTTCTGTATATCAACCTTTGCCTTTCACAGTGATGCTCTAAGCTCTCCCTCTCTCTCCCTCTCTGTCCGTTCTCCAGGTTCAGTGTTTCCAACGACTTGAAATATGACGCAGAGAGAGATCTCAAAGACATCAACGCACCCGACATCCCCGTACACGCCTTAAATAAGGTGACTATTCAACACACTGCTCACATGTGTGTGTGCCATTTAGACTTTACAGGAGCGATGCCTCGTCTGGTCAGAATAGGGTTTTTGTCAAGTTCTAGACAAACTGAGAATATTGTTTTGAGTCCACCAGTTGTGCTGATAACACGTAGCACTCAGCCATGTTGCCAGAAATGATAAAGAACTAAAGAACTACAGACGGTGTCCTGTGCTTGTGCTTGACTGCATCTCTGATATCAATATATCTATATGACTATATCTCTGTGTGATAAGTTCTAATGTTCTATTGGCAGTATTTGTGTATGAATGCATTTTGCACTTGATGTCTTGATGTTGTCCTTGTGTACTCTATTGAGAATGTGTGGTTTTTTTTTGGTTTTTTTTGGGGGGGGGTTGTCTTTATGTTTGGTTGTAAACTTGTTTGATGGTAGTGAAAATTTCCCCTTGGGGACAATAAAGGCATCTAATCTAATCTAATCTAATTTGCCACTGCATTATAGATTAAGTACGGGGACACCACTGCTACCTCAGAGGGCGTGCTGTTCGCCACCTACTCGGCGCTGATTGGTGAGAGCCAGGCGGGCGGGCAGCTGCGGACCCGACTCAAGCAGATCCTGGACTGGTGCCAGCCAGACTTCGAGGGAGTCGTATCCTCTTCTTATGAGACATGCATGAACCATAATGAATGTGATACTTCTCTGTGTGTTTTTTTGTTTTAACTTCTTCTATTATGCTTCTTTGCCATCCTCTGATTTTTAATCGTACAGACTTTGAAGGAGTCATACTGTATGCTCTTCTATCCGCTCCTCCTGGGGTAATAATGGAGGTAATACTTCTATTTTTCCTCTTCTCTGTGGCTTTCTTTTTTTTTGCTTCTTTGCTGTCGCCTGATTTTTCATCTTGCACGGTGTCGAGTAACACTATATGTGTGATGAACACTACAGCTATTGCTATCTCTTAAGAGAAGCGCATACCCACTAACTGAAAAAGACAGGATGTTAGCAATATTCGCTGGATAATGTAACAGCATCCCTCTGTTTTTTTGTAATTTTTTTTCCACCTTCGATCAGACAAACGGAAACCGTTGTTATTGTTGCTGTATTTTTTGCCCCTCAGTAAGTTTGGCGGTCAGACAGTTAGACAGTACACTTGTGGTCGTGTTTCTTTAGAACTGTGTTAGTACACTTGTGGTCTTGTGTTGCTTCTGTGGAAGTGTTGTCCTTGACCGCGGCCGTGTTCTAGATCGTGTTTGATGAATGCCACAAAGCCAAGAATGCCACGTCCACCAAGATGGGCAAGGCCGTCTTAGATCTGCAGAGCAAGCTGCCCAAGGCCAGGGTGGTGTACGCCAGTGCCACAGGTAAACATCCTGTCTGTGCAATACATAATCAGAACTTCTTGTAAATATTGTCCAAAATGGCTCAGATTCCTTGTACTGTGAACAACAAAGTTGTATAAAGTAGAAATAGAAGTAGTCGTACAGATGTAATTACAACCCCAGTAGTATGATGTTACAAAGCTGAAACCATGTAATATCATACCACTGTTATTGTAATTACATCTGGAAGAGTACTTCTACTTCTACGTAATACAACACTGGGACACAATTGCTCCTGATGTTCTGCCATTAGATTTAGTTGTCATGAATTACAAATAAGGCTAAAGGAAATGCAGTAAAATAAAAGCATAAAAACAACGCAAACGGGTCAAAGACGTCCAACATGAAATTGTCCTTCAGTGCCTTTTGCTTACTGTATCTGTAAATATTTTTTTTTCAAGTGAATACATGAAAGCCTAGCCAAAAAAATAATTGAAAAAGAAACAAGTTTTTTGCCAGTAACAGTAAGGAAAAGTATCCGTTGCACTGAAGGACAATTTCATGTTTGACATCTTTGACCCAAATCCACTTCCTGTGTCTCACCAACATGTGTGTTTTTGCACTGACCACGCACTGATGAAGGCTTGATAGCCGAACCTACTTTGTTAGTGGACATGGTGGTAATCTATGCATAAATAATGAGACATAGTTTGTGAGGGCGGATTTTTCTTCTTTAAGTTGCTACTTTTTATCACACACCCAAAGAAAAGAAATTTTTTTTTTCCCAAGAAGTTGAGCGCGTCCTCTGACAAAACTTGTCTTTGCGCTGAAAATGCAGTAAAATAAAAGCATAAAAACAAGGCAAACCCACTTTCTGTGTCTCACCAACATCAGGGTTTCCCCCAACACTTTATTGCTAAGGCGGCCACCTTGACAGGAAACATCTGCCACCTTGGCTAGGTCCCCTGAAAAGATAAAGATTTCATGTTGTGAATGTAATTTCTAAAGTTGCTTAACCAAAAATATATGCCTTTAACGCCACCTTGACCAACACAAATTCTGTGGAAAACACTGAACATGTGTGTGTCTTGTCTTTGCGCTGCCTATAGGGGCGTCGGAGCCAAAGAACATGATCTACATGAGCCGGCTGGGCATCTGGGGAGATGGCACGCCGTTCCGAGCATTCGATGACTTCCTGCACGCCATCGAAAAGAGGTCAGTTAAAGGTCACTTGAGTTGCTGATCTGTCATTGTTGACATGAGTAAGTAAAACAAGTTTTTTGATTCTGATGATTTTTAATGATTTTGTTGAAGCAAATTGGTCATACTCTGTTTGTGTTGAATATAAATAAACAAAAATAAAAATAAAAATACACCTGGAAATGGGTAGTATAAGTATAACAAATATAAAATACATTTCTTACAATGTAATATAGTATATTATATTGTAATATATGTATATTTATTATACTTATACAATATACACAAACACCTCACACACAAAATATGATCTGATATGATATGGCAACATACTGTATTAGAATTCAAAACTTTTTAATGAATCTTGAATAACCGTATATTCTCTTGTATTTACATTCATTTTGGATTGTAAAAAAAAGAAAGGAAAAAAATCTGTTTTTGTTCCTGCGAAGGGGTGTTGGTGCCATGGAGATAGTTGCCATGGACATGAAGGTGAGTGGGATGTACATCGCGCGGCAGCTGAGCTTCTCGGGAGTGTCCTTCCGCATCGAGGAGATCGGCCTGGACCAGGACTTCAAACTGGTCTACAACAAGGCGGCCAAACTGGTGAGGACATTGGATTTGCCTTTTTCAATGGTCTGTCAGGCTTTTGCAGTGATATATAAATAAATGAATAAATGTGCTCAAGAGCTTTTTAGGTATGATGAACTAGTCACGGAAACCTCCCTGAAATCGAAACAAAATTGATTTGAAAGGGTGAATAACTTTTGGATTGCCTTTTTCCTTTTTTTTCTTCTTTTTTTGGGGGGGGGGGGGGTGGGGTGTCCTTTATTATTGCAGGACCGTGTGAGAGTAGACAGGAAATGATTGGGAGAGGGAGATGGGGTAAGGTCGGGAAATGACCCCAAATGTGGGGGGCTTGGAGCGCTGCGCCACAGCGCCCCCGGAATTGCCTTTTTCAATGGTCTGTCAGGCTGTTGCAGTGATTATGTAAATAAATTAATACATGTGCTCAAGAGCTTTTTAGGTATGATGAACTTGTCACGGAAACCTTCCTGAAATCAAAACAAAATTGATTTGAAATTGTGAATAACTTAGGCATAAAATTGTAGGCCTGTATCTGATTTTGCATGCTGTCAGATTTGCTAGAAGTTTTAAAGAACGTATTAAGTTATTTTACTTAATTTTTAAGTAATTTCCTAGAGTAATTAACACAAAGCGTATACCTAGCTATAACATTCTCTCAACTCATTTGACCCCCTCCTCCTTCCTCCTTCCTGCACCTGTTTTTTCTCCCATGATGCAGTGGGCGGAGGCTCTGAGCGTGTTCACGCAGGCGGCCGACATGCTGGGCCTGGTGTCCAGGAAGTCGCTGTGGGGCCAGTTCTGGTCCTCGCACCAGCGCTTCTTCAAGTACCTCTGCATCGCCGCCAAGGTGCGACGCCTGGTGGAGCTGGCCAAGACTGAGCTGGAGGCCGGCAAGGTGAGGCTTCACTTCTCATACACATGTAGAGTATACATATACACAAGGTGAGGGTTCACTTCTCATACACATGTAGAGTATACATATACACAAGGTGAGGGTTCACTTCTCATACACATGTAGAGTATACATATACACAAGGTGAGGGTTAACGTCCCGAGCTGGACGCCGGCAAGGTGAGGCTTCACTTCTCATACACATGTACTGTCGGGAAAGAGTTCCTCATGGTGTGCGAAGTTCTAAGATAGAACTTTGGCGGCTCAAAGAGTTGCCGATCGCAAATCGTAGAAATCAAACAGTGTTTGACATTTGCGACTGGAAATAGAACGTCGGGCATTGTCTTGGTGGTTGCGAGCGGGGATAAGATTGGCAGTTGCGATTCTCCTCTAGTGTGCGGTGCACCACGACCTCAAAATCGGACACACAATCGGGAGTCGTGTAGTTTGAGCCTAGCTTTAAAGGTCTGCAACACTTCTATGTTCTATGCTCCCAAAACAAAGTCTAATGGCACAACGTTTCGGAAGCGTAGTCCTTCATGTCTGGAAGGGGAGAATCGATAAATGACCTCAGGACAGAATTGAACCCAGGTCCCCAATGTAAAAGTACATTGCGTTAGCCGTTTGAGCCAAGGCCAAGGCCAAATGATTCCACATGTAAAAGAGCGCTGCAAAAAGAGGCGTTGCTGTCTCTAAAAGTGTTCAGTATTTGCCCCTTGCAGAGTGATATGCTCCAAGATGTGAAGCAGACACACAAAATCAACACGGAGAAATCTGTGACTTGGCTTGGCCGGCGTAGCTGTTAAAACAGAAACACCTGCATCCATAGAGGTCAATAAGATTTCATTTCTGTATAATATTTACCTCAGCAGATATTATGAGCAGCCGTCCAGTTAAAGTCCACTCCACTTTTGGACTCCGCTCATTACAAATTTACACACATCCCCAGCGTAATAGCAATATCCAGAGAGAGCAGTTACCAGCAGCCAAGTACGTACAAATGGAGCATAAATGCCCTCTTTTACTCTCTCTCTCTCTCTCTCTCTCTCTCTCTCTCTCTCTCCGGCAGTCAGTGTTAAGCAGCGCGATGTTGGCTAATTAGCCAATTCCTGAAGCGAGGGCCCTCTTTGTTTTCTCTCTCTCTCTTTCTCTCTTTCTCTCTCTCTCTCTCTCTCTCTCTCTCTCTCTCTCTCTCTCTCTCTCTCTCTCTCTCTCTCTCTCTCTCTCTCTCTCTCTCTCTCTTCAGCAGTCAGTGTTAAGCAGCGCGAGTTTGGCTAATTAGCCAATTCCTGAAGCGAGGGAGAGCGCTAATGAGGCATGAGGTGGGGGAGTCAGAACAGAGCAGGATCGAGCGCTTACAGTTACATCCATCCCTCTCTCCCTCTCTCCCTCCCTCCCTCCCTCTGTTATATCCCTCTCTCTCTCCCTCCCTCCCTCTGTTTATCCCAGTGCTCAGCGGGTGGCCAAGAGCTGCTGCCGCTGCTACTGATGCCGATGCAGATTCCCACAGAGTAAATAGTGTGGTATTACAGTAAATCTACACTAGCAACAGTCAAATTTTGTTCACCGTGTTGAAGCAACAAAACAAAATCTAGGATTCAGAGCAGGATTTACAACATACCGTCCGTAACTCCCTCTCTGAATTTAACACCGTAAAGAATTGTGCACTTTGCCTCAAACTCCAGTTCGCGGTCATGGTAACTGACCTCGCAGAGCGTTCAGAACAGCTTTTTCACTAAGTTGGACATCCGGGAATTTTCACGTGAATGTCAGCATTCCACCATATTGACGTGGGGTATAACACAGAGGAGGTGACATTGGAAAGATAACAACTCACTGTAGGGTGGTTTCCTTCAGCTAATATCTACTCTAATATTTCTCTCTCTGTTTCTCTGTTTCTTCTTCTGTTGGCCTGTCTCTTTTCTCTGTCTCCCTTATTTTCTTTCTTCATCTCTCTCTCTCTCTCTCTCTCTCTCTCTCTCTCTCTCTCTCTCTCTCTCTCTCTCTCTCTCTCTCTCTCTCTCTCTCTCTCTCTCTCTCCCTCTCTGTCTCTCTGTCTCTCTCTCTGTCTCTCTCTCTCTCTCTCTCTCTCTCCCTTTCTCTCTCTCGCTCCTGTCTTCCCGGTGGCCAGTGTGTGGTGATTGGGCTGCAGTCCACAGGCGAGGCGCGTACGCGAGAGGTGCTGGATGAGAATGATGGACACCTGGACAGATTTGTATCGGCCGCAGAGTGAGTGCTACTCCCATGCTCCCATCTGTTTCCCGTTTCATGTGCTGTTGATGGATGTCAGTCAAGTCAAGAGTGTCTTCGTGTGTGTGTGTGTGTGTGTGTGTGTGCGTGCGTGCGTGCGTGCGTGCGTGCGTGCGTGCGTGCGTGTGTGTGTGTGCATTAGTGTGTTCATTCCTCATTGTAATCTGTGTGTCCACTTGTGCAGGGGTGTGTTCATTGTAATCTGTGTGTCCACTTGTGCAGGGGTGTGTTCATTGTAATCTGTGTGTCCACTTGTGCAGGGGTGTGTTCCAGTCGCTGGTTCAGAAGCATTTCCCCTCCGAGAAGCAACGCAGGGAGAAGGGAGCCGGAAGCAAGAGGAAACGTAAGCACACACACACACACACACACACACACACACACACACACACACACACACACACACACACACACACACACACACATACACACACACACACACACACACACATATTACATACACCATAAGCAACCACCTCCCACCCACCAAAAGCAGCCACACTGTGTACTGTAGATTTATCCCCGCGTGATGTGACGTAGCGGAAAATGTAGCACACCCACCACCAAATGCACCCCCAACCCCACCCCATCCATATGCAACCTGCCCCCACCATAAGCAGTTGCCACTCTACCTAACTGCCATGTTCCACGTGTACTGTACAGAAGATTTAACCCCAGCAATTTCCTTATGATGCTGAGACAAACATGT
>NC_085862.1:4665012-4680012 GCF_034702125.1 Engraulis encrasicolus
TGCGTATGTGTGTGTCTGTGTGTGTGTGTGTGCAGATGACGGGGCGTAAGGGGCGCGTGGTGCGGAGGCCGGACGGCTCGGTGTGTTACGAGTCGCGTGCGGAGCAGAGCAGCACCATCGACCAGATCAACATCAAGGAGAAGGACCGCTTCATGAGCGGAGAGAAGGTGAGAGGGAAACACACACACACACACACACAGGTCTGTTTGCACAGGCGCACGTATGTACGCACACTCCTATGCACGCACACACACACACACAGGAGCCAGAAGCAAGAGGAAACGTAAGCGCACGCACACACACACACATATTTGCGTTCGTGAACCGGAAAGATGGTTCGCAATGCGAACCGCAAAATACTAGGTTTTTCTCCGCGAACCGTGACGACAGCGTGCCCGTCAGCAGGTTCATCTGGGTAACGCAGTCACGTGCAGGAAAAGTTCTGAGCCTGGTATGAACACTGGCTGTTCGCAGATAAGCACTTTAGTGCTGAACGTAACTGGTGCAGGCACAGGCTCCAGCTCCGTTCTGGTCGGCCTGAAAGCCCTAAGAGAGACACAGACAGAGACACACACATACACACATACACACACACAAACACACACGCATGCACGCACGCACGCACGCACGCATGCACACACACACACACACACACACACAGGCACAGGTACAGGTACAGGCACAGGCATGGGTACACATGCAAACACACACACACACATACACACACATCTCTCCCCTTTTCACTCATTGCCGCTCAATTGCCCCACTCAACCACACAGACACTGTTTCTCTCACACAAGCCGAGCTCACCCAGGCAGGCAGGCAGGCAGGGAGGCAGGCAGGCAGGCAGGCAGGGAGGCAGGCAGGCAGGCAGGGAGGCAGGCAGGTAGGGAGGCAGGCAGGTAGGCAGGCAGACAGACAGACAGACAGACAGACAGGCAGGCAGACAGACAGGCAGGCAGGCAGGCAGGGAGGCAGGCAGGCAGGTAGGGAGGCAGGCAGGCAGGCAGAGAGAGGAGTGAGCATGTGATAATGTGGGCTATCTCCGTTAAACCCTCTCTGTGTTCCCTGGTGACAATTCATTAGTCCAGGCTTGATGAGGTCTCCTCCTCCTCCTCTCTTCGTATCTCTCCCTCCTCCTCCTCCTCCCTCTCCCCCTCTTCCTCTCCTCCTCTCTTGCTTCTGCTCTCCTCCTCTACGTATCCCTCTCTTCTCCTCCTCCCCCTCCCCCTCTTCCTCTGCCCCTAACTTGCTTCTGCCCTTTTCCTCCTCCTCCTCTTCCTCCTCCTCCTCCTCCTCCTCTACGTATCCCTCTCTCCTCCTCCTCCTCCTCCTCCTCCTCCTCCTCTTCTCCGTTCAGCCCTCCCTGTGTTCCCTGATGACAGTTCATTAGTGTGGGCTTGATGAGGTCTCCTCCTCCTCCTATCTTCGTATCTCTCCCTTCTCCTCCTCCCTCTCCCCCTCTTCCTCTCCTCCTATCTTGTGTCTGCTCTCCTCCTCCTCCTCCTCCTCTTCCTCTCCTCATCCTCATCCTCCTCCTCTACGTATCCCTCTCTCCTCCTCCTCCTCCTCCTCCTCCTCTTCTCCGTTCAGCCCTCCCTGTGTTCCCTGATGACAGTTCATTAGTGTGGGCTTGATGAGGCAGAGAGAGACAGAGGGCTCTGCTGTCAGGGCTACATGCATCCTCCTCTTCCTCCCCCTCGTCCTCATCCTACTCCTCCTGCTCCTCCTACGCCTCCTCTGCTTCTGATCTCCTCCGCTTCCAACTCCTCATCCTCGTCTTTCCTTCCTCCTCTCCTGCTTCTGCCCTTCTCCTCCTCCTCCTCCTCTTCCTCTCCTTCTCTTCCCCTCCTGTTCACTTTCTTATGCTTTTGCCCTCCTCTTCCTCCTCCTCCTCTACCTCTCTTGCTACTTCCCATCCTCCCCATCCTCCTCCTCCTCCTCCTCCTTCTCCTCCTCCTCCTCCTCCTCCTCCTTCTCCTCCTCCACCTCCTCCACCTCTTAGTATTCCTCTCCCTCCTCCTCCTCCACCTCTTTGTCTTCCCCTCCCATCTCCTACTGTATCCTCATTGTCTTCCCCATTCTTCTCTGAGTCTCTTCCTCTCAGTGTTAACAGTCTGAGCAGCCTTTATGCTGCTGCCTGTTCCATTAGCGCTGCTGTCAGACCAATTAGGAAGACTTTAAAGGGACACTGTGCAGGAAATGGGCAAAAAAGGTACTGCAACTATGCTGCTCATTGAAATTGGGCTGCCTATTGCCAAATTTGATCTCTACATGGAAGTTTACTAAGTAATAAACAAATATTTTCTAGTATGGTCCAAGTACAGTCATTTTTTGCAGCTAAAAATGGCTATTTTTGGAAATTCAAAATGGCGGACCATGGAGAAGATCCCCCTTTTCATGTATGAAAAGTGCAATTTTTCCAGTCATAATGAATACTTAGAATTTGATGCTGGTGGTAAGTATTCATGAAAAAGGTAACATTAGTGAATGGGCAGCATGAATTCTGGAAATAAACAACAAAAAATCTCACACAGTGTCCCTTTAACTACCAGTGTAATGAGCTAAGCTGCCTGGGACTCTGATGTGAAGACTTCATCTTCCTGCTGCTGCCTCACGCCTTCTTTCTACTACACCACCCACACGCTTCCCACCCACCGTCTCCATCTACTTCTATGTGTCTACCTCTATCTATCTGTCTATCTCTGTCTTGCTACCTATATCTTCTCCTCTCTCTCTCTTTCTCTCTCTTTTAATCTCCCCTCTTTCTTTCTCCCTGTCTCTGTCTTTCTATCTCTCTATCTCTCTAGCAGTTTCTCACTACAATTCTCTCACTCTTCCTAACCACCTTTTCTCTGCTTCTCTCCTTTTCTCCATCGCTTTATTCTTCCTCTCATCTCTGTCTCTCCCCCTCTCTCGCTGACTGTCGACAATTGATGAAACTAAAAGATTGACATTTAGATGGTAACAAATGCCCTGTTTTGGATTCGGGGTTGGGGGAGGTGGGGTCTTTTTCAGATGATTTTCTTGTATTGAGAGTGCCGAGGGAAGATGTTGTAGGGAACATTTTGTATGTTATGAACTGGTGGTGATGTCCAATAAATTAGTTTTAAATATCTCTCTCTCTCTCTCTAGTTGGTGGCCATCATCTCGGAGGCTGCCAGTTCGGGTATCTCTCTGCAGGCCGACAAGCGCGTTAAGAACCAGTGCCGCCGCGTGCACATGACACTGGAGCTGCCCTGGAGCGCCGACCGAGCCATCCAGCAGTTCGGTACGTCCAGTGTGTGTGTGTTTGTGTGTGTGTGTGTGTGTGTGTGTGTGTGTGTGTGTGTGTGTGTGTGTGTGTGTGTGTGTGTGTGTGTGTGTGTGTGTGTGTGTGTGTGTGTGTGTGTGTGTGTGTGTGTGTGTGTGTGTGTGTGTGTGAGTGTGCACACGCGTACGTGTGTGTGTGTGTGTATGTGTGTGTGCAGTTTGGTAAGTCCAGCACACCTGTGTGTTAAGGCTGTAACGATACATCCAACCCACGATTCGGTTTGTATGACGATATATGACCCACGGTTCGATATGCCCCACGATTTCACACAAAAAAGAACAAAAAAAAATCAGAAGAAAATAAATTATATATATACTTTGTAATTGATGTTTTTTTTGCATTTAACTGCTTGCATTAATTTTGTAGGTTTACAAGGCTGAATGATGTTGCAGATATAGGCTACCACTGCAACCTGTTCCCAGGTGTTGACATCAAAACACAACACACAGAGAAATAAGGGATATTAGTTCACCAAGGAAAAAGGCTTATAAATAGGCTAATATCATATGTTGAGAGAGAGAGAGGGGGAGAGAAAGAGAGAGGGGGGGGGTGGTCAGGGTGTATGGTCATTGGCAGCTGTCTTACTTTATCAAACATTAGGCCTATCCAATTCATATCCAAACATTAAAACAACACTGGCCATATATCGTAAGGAAACATGTTGTATTAGGCTACTTAAAGAAATGCAACACTTAATTTTGATTAAGTTAAATATTTTCGTAGCTTTTTTTGATCGTGCAGCAGCGCCTGCCCGTAGCCCACAATCAAAACTCGAAATGAACCTCAGTTAGTTCTCACTGCTGCCTAACGCGCACGTTTTTCGTTTTGTTTTGTGGTTTGACATTTTATCAAGAGCGAGAATTAATGCAGAGGCTGAAATGGAGCATGCTTTCTGCTTATGCAGGCGGTAATTTTACAATATAGCCTAACATTAATGTGGGAAGAAATAATGCTGCCTAATATCCTGCCTATCGACCTCAACGTTCGTCCGACTTCGGGCACCTCCCTACAAGCGATTCCATGGTTTATAGGCAGGCGGAGCATCTCGTGCGCTCTCTCTCTCTCTCGCTCTCTCTCTCTCTCTCTCCGCTCCAACGTCAAACTCCACTCGCAATACATCGCGCATGCATGAATTAAAAAAAATCTTGACACGTTTATAAAAGCCTTCTTGGTCTGTTGTTCATTTGTCCTTCGCCTTCCGGTGTTTGCCTACGTTTTTCGTCTCACGGAGGTTGCTCAGGCAATGGATAACAACAACGTGCTGGTTGGAAGGAGCATTTTATATGAGAAAGGGGTGAATGGAACTGTTACGCGAACGTGTGCTCCCTTTTTCTACTGGTCTTTTTAAGCGAGTAGGCCTATGCAAACTCTTGCCTGTATGTTGCCTGTTGTGTTCTACACTGAGGGGTAACAACATTAAAAGGGCACATCGCGATTCTGTGAGGAAGCTTCGTGATAGGGTTTCGTGGGTCTGCGTATCGCGATCCCTCGGTTCGATGCAATATCGTTACAGCCTTACTGTGTGTGTGTGTCTGTGTGTGTATATATATGCATGTCTGTCCCTGTGCCGGACACCTGCTCCCTGGCTAAACCAAGAGAGAGAAGTTACATTCTCTTGTCTTGAAACTATTAAGGTGTTTTTACATAATAGTTTGTCAGTGTTTGTCAGTGTTGTGAGTTGTGGTGAGCTGTCAGTGAAATGTCCTTAGACTTGAGCGCATTTTTCAAAATCCTGGCAAACTCAAGAAACAAAAAAAGTAGTGTATTGCATGACAACGACTTACGTACTGATTGGATATCAGATATCAGATGAGTAAGATCTGGGTGTGATTCAGAGGTCATTTTTCGTTTGGGAAGTATGATGATGAATTTGTGTACCGTAGCTAGCCTTGGTTGGTTTTCCGGTACATTTCCTCTGAGTGGTGAACTCAAGCACCTTTTACAGGAAAAAAAGCCCAGCACAGCCCAGCACAGGCTTGCTGCTGAACATGGCCGTAGCCACATATGAGGTAAGGGAGGTCCGGACCTTCCTTATTTTTAGAGAAAATAATATATTTTTTTAAATCTCAGTGTTTGTATTAGGGGTGGGCATAGATTTTTTTTTTTTATCTAGATTAATCTCACTGTAATTATGAAATTAATCTAGATTAATCTAGATTAATCTATATCAAAATGGCTCATTCAGAATAGGCACACTAGCGAAATAATGACGAAAAAAAACCTATGGGGTTTCTTAAGATGGCGCATTAGTGCAGAGCTCATCTCTTTTTTCCAAAATGCATCTCATCATCAAAAAAATGGTTGATATTTGGTGATGAAAAAAAATCACTGCAATATTTGAAGTGTTTTGAGTATGTTAGGAAGCATTTACAGTCATAATATACTGGCATTTCAAAATGAACAGTGCTATAAATTGTAGAGGCAAATACAGATAAATCTATCAAACATTTAGACTATTTAAACAAAATTACCGCAACAATTCAGCATTTCTAATGGGCAGAGAGAGAGAGAGAGAGAGAGAGAGAGAGAGAGAGAGAGAGAGAGAGAGAGAGACAGTCAGAGCCAGGCTACTAGATTTCTAGAGCTAGTTCTAGACCCTAAAGCACTGGCCCACATCGATTTGGCCTAAACCTGACAGTTGTTCTCTGCGTTAGAATGCCAGCGGAGTTACAACTCAAAATGAATTCAGTTTGCAAAAAAAAAAAAAGTCAAGCGCGACGACCGCGAGGTTGGCTATATCAAGCGCAACAACCGCGAGGTGTATTACCGTCTGACAAACATGAGTCGCAAATGCGCGATCATAACATAAACATTCAGCGAGAGTAGATATTGACAGTTTCAGTTTGACAATCTTCAAAATGTATATCAAACAGAATGTTTTGCAATGGCACAGGCAAGATTTCTGGAACAGGACTGTTGTTTGTGTTCCATGCAATGTGTGAGGAAATGTAGGTTATGTCGGGCTGGTACACAATAATGTCTGCTTCACCTCAAACAATAACGTCTCTCTAGTCTACCACTTATGAGAAAACACTAAAACAACACCTACCACGGCAGAGAGATTAATGTTTACAGCATGCAAACACTGTTCATATTTAGTAGGTCTGCTGAGCAACAGGTGAAGAAGCGAAGCGACTGGAGGGCAGTCTGAAAGCGTCTGTCAATCGAACGCTATGGTGACGCGCATCCCCAAACCCCAAATCCATATTTTGAGAATAGATTAACGTGCGATATTTTCTTTGTCGCGCGATAAGAGTCTCACATTATCGCAGCACGTTAACGGCGATAACGGCCCACCACTAGTTTGTATACACATTTCAATTGCCATTTTTATTTACATAGCTGCAAAACATACTGTAAACTGTGGTCATATTAGTAAATATTAGTTTAGCAAATATTCATGAAAAGACCAAAATTGGCAGAAGACAGCACAGTTTCAATGAGCAACATATTTACAATAGATACTCCAGGCAACATCCTACACAGTGCACCTTTAAAAAAATTCTGGCGTGCTGCACGCGCACTATGGACCTCCCTTAATTCAAACTCCTGGCTACGGCCATGCTGCTGAAGCGAGGTGAGCGAGCTTCAGGAAACCAAAGTCAAACGGCCGTCAAGGCCTGTTATTTCCAGCATGAGATAAACACATCGTGTGGCTTTGGAACAGGACGCACAGCACCAACCGCTTTAAATGAGGAGCCAGTCTCGTCTCAGCCAGGGCTGGACTGGCCATCTGGCATACCGGGCATTTTCCCGGTGGGCCATGCACCCTTGTGGGCCCCTATTTTCAGAAATGCAAAAATATATATATATATTTTTTTATTTTTTTTACATTTCTGAAAATTGAGGCCCACGAGGGTGCAGGGGCCCTATTTCTCCCCCATGAGGGGCCCCTTTAAGCCAAACGTGCCCGGGCCCTATTTCTCCCCCATGAGGGGCCCCTTAAAGCCAAAAGTGCCCGGGCCCTATTTCTCCCCCATGAGGGGCCCCTTAAAGCCAAAAGTGCCCGGGCCCTATTTCTCTAATTATGAGGGGCCCATTAAAGCCAAAAGTGCCCGGGCCCTATTTCTCCCCCATGAGGGGCCCCTTAAAGCCAAAAGTGCCCGGGCCCTATTTCTCCCCCATGAGGGGCCCCTTAAAGCCAAAAGTGCCCGGGCCCTATTTCTCCCCCATGAGGGGCCCCTTAAAGCCAAAAGTGCCCGGGCCCTATTTCTCCCCCATGAGGGGCCCCTTGAAGCCAAAAGTGCCCGGGCCCTATTTCTCCCCCATGAGGGGCCCCTTAAAGCCAAAAGTGCCCGGCCCCTATTTCTCCCCCATGAGGGGCCCCTTAAAGCCAAAAGTGCCCGGGCCCTATTTCTCCCCCATGAGGGGACCCTTAAAGCCAAAAGTGCCCGGGCCCTTTTTCTCCCCCATGAGGGGCCCCTTTAGGCCAAAAGTGCCCGGGCCCTTTTTCTCCCCCATGAGGGGTCCCTTTAAGTCAAAAGTGCCCGGGCCCTATTCCTCCCCCATGAGGGGCCCCTTAAAGCCAGAAGTACCCGGGCCCTTTTTCTCCCCCATGAGGGGTCCCTTAAAGCCAGAAGTACCCGGGCCCTTTTTCTCCCCCATGAGGGGTCCCTTTAAGTCAAAAGTGCCCAGGCCCTATTCCTCCCCCATGAGGGGCCCCTTTAGGCCAAAAGTGCCCGGGCCCTATTTCTCCCCCATGAGGGGCCCCTTTAGGCCAAAAGTGCCCGGGCCCTATTTCTCCCCCATGAGGGGCCCCTTAAAGCCAAAAGTGCCCGGGCCCTATTTCTCCCCCATGAGGGGCCCCTTAAAGCCAAAAGTGCCCGGGCCCTTTTTCTCCCCCATGAGGGGCCCCTTAAAGCCAAAAGTGCCCGGGCCCTTTTTCTCCCCCATGAGGGGCCCCTTAAAGCCAAAAGTGCCCGGGCCCTATTTCTCCCCCATGAGGGGCCCCTTAAAGCCAAAAGTGCCCGGGCCCTTTTTCTCCCCCATGAGGGGCCCCTTTAGGCCAAAAGTGCCCGGGCCCTTTTTCTCCCCCATGAGGGGCCCCTTTAGGCCAAAAGTGCCCGGGCCCTTTTTCTCCCCCACTCCAGCCCTGGACTCAGCTAGAGAGCGGTGCTGCACGCACATCACATGGGCTTTGAAAGCTTGCCAAAGCAGAACAACCCACACTGGTGTTTGAGTGGGTCTGTGTGCGCGTGTGTGTGTGTGTGTGTGTGTGTGTGTGTGTCTGTGTGCGTGCGTGTTTGTTTGTGTGTGGACACATGAATACGCATGTGTACTGTATGTGTTTAGATGAGTATCCAGTCCCGGCAACAATTTCCGTGTTTTTCTCACTTTCTCCTTCCTGTCTGTCCTGTGTGTGTCCTTCCTGTCCTGTGTGTGTGTGTGTGTGTGTGTGTGCGTGTGTGTGTGCGTGTGCGTGTGTTTGTGTGTGTGTGTGTGTGTGTGTGTGTGTGTGTGTGTGTGTGTGTGTGTGTGTGTGTGTGTGTGTGTGTGTGTGTGTGCGTGTGCGTGTGCGTGTGCATGTGCGTGTGTGTGTGCGTGTGTGTGTGTGTGTATTCATCCCTCCTTCAGGCCGTACGCACCGCTCCAACCAGGTGACTGCTCCTGAGTACATCTTCCTGATCTCGGAGCTGGCCGGGGAGAGACGCTTCGCCTCCATCGTAGCAAAGCGCCTGGAGAGTCTGGTGAGTGCACACACACACATACACGCTCGTGCGCACTCACGCACGCACTTACGCACACACACACTGCTGGGCACATGAACACACACACACACACTCACTCACTCACAAACACGCACACAGGCACGCACACACACAAATTCACTTTGGCACACATGTGCGTACACATACACAAATTCAGTACACACACACTCACTTCTGCGCGCACACACACACCTGCACCCCGACCTTAATTAGACACACACTCTCTCTCACACACACACACACACACACACTCACTGTTCCCTGAACCCAGTAGCCTGGAGGAAGGTCATGAACTCCAGAGGTTCCCGTTTCTGGATCTGGCTTATTGCTGTGCATGTCATCCACTGAAGTGCTGAACCTGCTCACAGATAGAATAACACGTCACTTTGACCCAAAACAGACCATACAAACACAGTAACAGCCGGTACAGTTTATACTGTGGAAATCAGTTTCGAGTGAGAAAAATAAATACTTTTTACTCTTTTTTGGTTTTGTGAAAATTAGTAATACTCCCCGAACAGGGCTGTAAAGAAAGAATGAATGAAGGAAGGAAGGAAGGAACGAACGAATGAACGAATGAATGAATGAATGAATGAATGAATGAATGAATGAATGAATGAATGAATGAATGAATGAATGAATGAACAATCAAAACACACACAAACACACACACGAGCACACACACACAGGAGGTGCTGTCTTATTTTGAGGGCCCAATGCAGCACCAGTAATCCCTCTTGCTGTCCCATCTGTTTTGAGGTCTCTCAGTGGACATTAGACCACTATATCAATATATTTTTTTGAACCTCTGAGCTTGTAACTTTTCTCTGTTTTTGTTTCTCTTTTGCTTTTCATCTTTCTCACAGGGCGCTTTGACACACGGAGACAGAAGGGCCACAGAGTCTCGAGACTTGAGCAAGTACAACTTCGAGAACAAAGTAGGTCATGGTCCGCTCTTATCTCCACAAAGCCTTTCTTTCACTTTCAGGCTGCAAAAGCCACTAAGTCTAGATCTTTGTTTATGAGGTGATTAAGTATCTCACACTGCCGTTACTGGGGGGAAGTTCTCAAAAGAGAAGTTGTTAGCCTGTTAGCAACTTCGGTAGTTGCCAATGGGAAAATGCATTGAAAACAACAAAGTAGCTAATGTAGTAAGCAACTGTGGCTTCGAGAAATGCACCCCTAAACTGTCTGTTCATTGTTTTCCCCTCTCTCATGACAGTATGGCACCAAGGCCCTTGATACCATCACCAAAGCCATCCTGGGCTACATTGAGAGCCAAGTGCCCCCTCCCAAAGATTACCCCAACGGTGACTCCATGTTCTTTAGTGGTAAGGAGTTTGTTTGTTGTTGTTGTTGTTGTTGTTGTTGTTGTTGGTTTAATGCAACAGAGCAAGAGCATTCTTCTCTGTCTCGCTCTCTGTCTCTCTGTCTGTCTCTCTCTCTCTCTCTCTCTCTCTCTCTCTCTCTCTCTCTCTCTCTCTCTCTCTCTCTCTCTCTCTCTCTCTCTCTCTCTCTCTCTCTTTCTTTTCCTGTGTGAAAAAAACGTTTTACCCCTTTGCACAACAAATGCATTCTTGTAAGCTTACTCTCATATATTCTATTCTATTCTATTCTATTCTATTCTACTCTACTCTACTCTACTCTATTCTATTCTATTCTATTCTACTCTATTCTATTCTATTCTACTCTACTCTACTCTATTCTATTCTATTCTATTCTATTCTATTCTATTCTACTCTACTCTACTCTACTCTACTCTACTCTACTCTACTCTACTCTACTCTACTCTACTCTATTCTATTCTATTCTATTCTATTCTACTCTACTCTACTCTACTCTATTCTATTCTACTCTACTCTACTGTACTCTATTGTATTCTATTCTATTCTATTCTATTCTACTCTACTCTACTCTACTCTACTCTATTCTACTCTACTCTACTCTACTCTACTCTACTCTACTCTACTCTACTCTACTCTACTCTACTCTACTCTACTCTACTCTATTCATTACAGATATGAAGCAAGGGATGATGAACGTGGGCATTTTCTGCAGAGACTCTCGCTTTGGTCTGAGCACTGAAAAAGGTACAGTAAACTCTACTGTGAAGCCAGTGCCACCACACTTCACCACCACCACCACTCTATCCCCCTATCCCCTGTCTCCTGTCTCGCTTGTCCCCTGTCTCCTGTCTCGCTTGTCCCCTGTCTACCTGTCTGCCTATCCTTCTGTCCCTCAGTCCCTGTGACCACAGCAGCAGCAGCCACCAGTCCTCTGCTGCGACGGTTTAAGTAAATCCAGTGCCACTAGACACCACCGCCACCACCACCAGACACCCTGTCCCCCTTCCCCCTTCCCCCTTCCCCCGTAACTCCTGTCCCTCTGCCCCTTTATCCCCCTATCCCGCTATCTCCCTATCTCCTGTCCCTCTATCCCCCTATCCCCCTATCCTCCTATCCCCCTATCTCCTGTCCCTCTGCCCCCCCTATATCCTGTCCCCCTTTCCCTGTCCCTCTATCCCTCTATCCCTCTATCCCTCTATCCCTCTATCCCTCTATCTCTCTATCTCCTGTCCCTCTATCCCTCTATCCCTCTATCCCTCTATCTCTCTATCCCTCTACCCCTCTATCCCTCTATCCCTCTATCCCTCTATCCCTCCATCCCTCCATCCCCCTATCCCTGTCCCCCTGCCCCCCTGCCTCCCTGTCCCTCTGCCTCCCTGTCCCCCTGCCCCCCTGCCTCCCTACCCCCACTGTCCTTCTGGCCACAGCAGTCCCGTCTCCCTTTCCCCCTGTCCACAGCAGCCCTGTACTGTGACGGTTTAAGTCAAGCCAGTGCCACTAAACACCACCACCAACACCATTTCCCCATGTCTCCCTGCCCCCCTGCCTCCCTACCTCCCTACCCCCCCCTGTCCTTCTGACCACAGCAGTCCTGTGCTGTGACGGTTTAAGGTTACAGCCTGCATATAAACAGCAGTTTTACTGGAAGAGTAAATATTTGTGCAGGAAGCGGTTTTTCCTTTTTCTAATTTGTCCCATGTCATCATATCTGTGGCTGCTTATCTGCAGTATATTGCTATATCTGTGGCAGCCTGGTGGCTTTCTCAGAGGCCAGAAAAAAAGGCAAATACTGTCTGAGGCTCACTCTACAAAGACATGGGCAAACCTTAAATTCCATGGCAAGTACAATGCTGTTTTCAATGGAAGTGGAAGTTTAATATTTTATTTCTCATGGCCAAAACATTCTCTGAATTCTGAATGCTTTCTCCCACAATTTTCTTTTTGTTATTTAGTGAGAATCAACAGGCAACAAATAAACTTTAAGCAAATAAATGTTAACCCCAGCCATTGAATGGGGAAATACAATAATGTAAATTGTTATTTTGTCCAAAAAAAATTCTGCTAGCGACTTTCATATTATTTCAGCTCTTGTTTGTTGGCTGCTGTGTTGTAGGTGTATTTATTCTTCTTGTCTGGTGTGTACTCTGCTACAGTAGGCTGACCCAGTTTTGGGCTTTGGTGCAGAGATGTCAAAAGTAGAAGTAAAAGTTAAAAAAAAGAAACACAGTTTCCTTCCAACACAACAAACTTTTCTGAGTGACCAGTAGACCTGTGTACTTGTCTTATGTACGATCGGCTGTCTCTGCACTGGTTGGACAAGTTTGTGATTGGTCCATGTTGGGTTTCTAACATGTGTTTATGTTGCACTTACACTACGAATTTATTTTAAATTTTGCTTTTGACACCTCTGGGGTGCATTTCTCACAAGAGAAGTTGTTAGCCTGTTAGCAGCTTCGGTAGCTGCCAATGGAAAAATGCAGTGAAAACAATAAAGTAGCTAATGTAGTAAGCTCGAGAAATCGAGAAATGCACCCCTGCTTTGGTGGCCTTTACACTGCATCATCACCAAAAACAGCTTACAGTACCTGGACAATTTGCCATTGAAATGTCCCCACCACCATTTCCCAAGACAAACCTACACCTTTGTGTACAGCTAGTGCTGTAATTACACCATGAATTTACTTTTAGTGTTATTTTTTTTACTTTTGACACCTGTGCTTTGGTGTCTTGCAGACTGCACCAAAAACAACATACCCAGACAATTTGACATTAATTGTCCCACCATTTCCCAAGCCAAACCTACACCTTTGTGTGTTGGTGTTGTAATTACATTCAGAGTGAGGAGTCCACACACTCAACATCCCTTTAGTTGCTCTTTTACTTAATGGCTGCCCCACGCCTCGACCCTTAACTGTCTTTATCAGATCAATGAAGACTGTTGAGGTCGAGCCTTGATCCAGCCATTAAGTAAAAGAGCAACGAAAGCGATTTTGAGTGTGTGGACTCCTCACTCTGAAGGTTACGGTCTGCATCTTTTCCTTCAACTGAGTGTTGTAATTACACCATGAATTGACTTTTACTTATACTTTTGACACTGCTTTTGACACTGTAATTACACCATAAATTCATTGTTACCTTTTACTGACTCCTGTGCTTGTGTGTCCTCCTGACTGCACCATCACCAAAAACAGCATACCTGGAAAATTATTAATTAATTAACTATCCATAAATTCACTTTACTTTTATTTTGTCCCCTGTGCTTGTGTGTCCTCCTGACTGCACCATCACCAAAAACAGCATACCTGGAAAATTATTAATTAATTAACTATCCATAAATTCACTTTGACTTTTATTTTGTCCCCTGTGCTTGTGTGTCCTCCTGACTGCACCATCACCAAAAACAGCATAGGCTACCTGGACAATTTGACATTAGATTAGATTGCTTTATTAGTACCCAAAGATAGATTTGGTTTACAGACAAGTGATCTCCACTCATAAAAAACAAAACATCTTAAACATTTAGGACACACATACTGTCCCTATGCTGTAATTACAGCATCAATTTACTTTGACTTTTACTTTGACCCCTGTGCTTGTGTGTCCTCCAGACTGCACCATCACTAAAAACAGCGTACATTACCTGGACAATTTGCCATTGAAATGTCCCCACCTACACCTTTGTGTGCTAGTGCAGTAGTTACACCATTAATGTACTTTTAGTGTTATTTTTAATTTACTTATTTTTATTACTTACTTATTTTGACCTTTGACCCCTGTGCTTGTTGTGTGTCCTCCTCCAGACTGCACCATCACTAAGTTCCTGAACCGCATCCTGGGGCTGGAGGTGCACAAGCAGAACTCGCTGTTCCAGTACTTCTCCGACAACTTCGACTACCTGATAGAGAAGGACAAGAAGGAGGGCAAATACGACATGGGCATCCTGGGTACGACACCTGTGATACACGCACACACACACACACACATATGCACGCACACACACACACACACACACACACACACACACATATGCACACACACACACACACACACATATGCACACACACACACACACACACACACACACACACACACACACACACACACACACACACACACACACACACACACACACACACACACACGCACACACACACACACACACACACACACACACATGTAAAGTGGCTTAACTCAATGTGTCCTCCCTCTCATTGCGACCAGATCTGGCCCCAGGCAACGACGAGATCTACGAGGAGAAACAGGAGGAGTTTTTGACCCTGGGGAACCCACACGATGGCCAGGTGGTGCTTTATAAGGTACGAGACGTCACATGGCACCTGATCTGAATCTGGTGAAAGAAACACATGGTGGTTATAAATGCTAATTATAAAGCATTAAATTATATATATTTTTTGAAAATCAACACACCACATCTCTGCCTATGCACATTATAATTGGACATGTGTGGTGTGAGACAAGTGCATGTTTTTGAAATGTGTGTTTAAAAAAAAACATTGAAAGCAATTGCATTTATTTGGAGAGGGAACCTGTTTTGCAGTTTGAGCGAGGAAAATGTTGGAAAAACAAACACAGAAATTGTGAAAGTTATGCGTGAGCCACAGTGAAAGTTGTG